>NC_092116.1:36670030-36683847 GCF_045679555.1 Salvelinus alpinus | reverse complement strand
GGAAGATGGTCTAGTACCTTGACTGCTTTCTGAAACTTCAGGCAGAAGTCTTGGAAGACTTTGAAACACTCGTCCAGCCTGAAGGACTCTCTGTCTTCGCAGAAGAAGTCGATCAGAATGTTCCCTTCGTTCCTTAACTCCTGTCGCTGCCTTCGCAACTCAACCAGGGCTGCTGTCGAATTCTAGGAGAGACACACTGTTACTACTCACGCACACACACACTAACACTCAAATACAATCCCTGACCTCTCTCTCTCTGCGTGTCCCTGACATCTCTCTCTCTGTGTCCCTGACATCTCCTCTCTCTGTGTGTCCCTGACATCTCCTCTCTCTGTGTGTCCCTGACATCTCCTCTCTCTCTGTGTCCCTGACATCTCTCTCTCTGTGTCCCTGACATCTCTCTCTCTCTCTGTGTCCCTGACATCTCGCTCTGTGTCCCTGACCTCTCTCTCTCTCTGTGTCCCTGACATCTCGCTCTGTGTCCCTGACCTCTCTCTCTCTCTGTGTCCCTGACCTCTCTCTCGCTCTGTGTCCCTGACCTCTCTCTCTCTCTGTGTCCCTGACCTCTCTCTCTCTCTGTGTCCCTGACATCTCGCTCTGTGTCCCTGACCTCTCTCTCTCTCTGTGTCCCTGACATCTCCTCTCTCTCTGTGTCCCTGACATCTCCTCTCTCTCTGTGTCCCTGACCTCTCTCTCTCTCTGTGTCCCTGACATCTCCTCTCTCTCTGTGTCCCTGACCTCTCTCTCTCTGTGTCCCTGACCTCTCTCTCTGTGTGTCCCTGACCTCTCTCTCTGTGTGTCCCTGACCTCTCTCTCTGTGTGTCCCTGACCTCTCTCTCTGTGTCCCTGACCTCTCTGTGTGTGTCCCTGTCCTCTCTCTGTGTGTCCCTGTCCTCTCTCTCTCTGTGTCCCTGACCTCTCTCTCGCTCTCTGTGTGTCCCTGACCTCTCTCTCTCTGTGTCCCTGACCTCTCTGTGTGTGTCCCTGTCCTCTCTCTGTGTGTCCCTGTCCTCTCTCTCTCTGTGTCCCTGACCTCTCTCTCTGTGTCCCTGTCCTCTCTCGGTGTGTCCCTGTCCTCTCTCTCTCTGTGTCCCTGTCCTCTCTCGGTGTGTCCCTGTCCTCTCTCTGTGTGTCTGACCTGTAGGAAGTGGTCCAGCTGCAGCAGCAGCTCTGTCTCTCCCTGGATGCTCTCCTCTACTGAGCACGTGCGAGACGACAACGACTGGAACTCTGCGTCCACGTTCTCCACTGATATCCTGGAGGGGTGAAAGGTCACAGGGCAAGAAGGATCATGGTAGCAGTGAGTCACTACGTCATGATGATGATTACTGAAGTCAGATCAGCCTTACAGTATATATAGTGTAGTACTATTGACCAGACAGTATATATAGTGTAGTACTATTGACCAGAGCCCTGACAGTATATATAGAGTAGTACTATTGACCAGAGCCCTATGGTCTTACAGTATATATAGTGTAGTATTATGGACCAGAGCCCTGACTGTATATATAGTGTAGTACTATGGACCAGAGCCCTATGGTCTTACAGTATATATAGAGTAGTATTATTGACCAGAGCCCTTACAGTATATATAGTGTAGTATTATTGACCAGAACCCTGACTGTATATATAGTGTAGTACTATGGACCAGAGCCCTATGGTCTTACAGTATATAGTGTAGTACTATTGACCAGAGCCCTGACAGTATATATAGTGTAGTACTATTGACCAGAGCCCTTACAGTATATATAGTGTAGTACTATTGACCAGAGCCCTATGGTCTTACAGTATATAGTGTAGTACTATTGACCAGAGCCCTGACAGTATATATAGTGTAGTACTATGGACCAGACAGTATATATAGTGTAGTACTATGGACCAGACAGTATATAGTGTAGTACTATGGACCAGACAGTATATATAGTGTAGTACTATGGACCAGACAGTATATATAGTGTAGTACTATGGACCAGACAGTATATATAGTGTAGTACTATGGACCAGACAGTATATATAGTGTAGTACTATGGACCAGACAGTATATATAGTGTAGTACTATTGACCAGACAGTATATATAGTGTAGTACTATTGACCAGACAGTATATATAGTGTAGTACTATGGACCAGACAGTATATATAGTGTAGTACTATGGACCAGACAGTATATATAGTGTAGTACTATGGACCAAACAGTATATATAGTGTAGTACTATGGACCAGACAGTATATATAGTGTGGTACTATGGACCAAACAGTATATATAGTGTAGTACTATTGACCAGACAGTATATATAATGTAGTACTATGGACCAGATAGTATATATAGTGTAGTACTATTGACCACACAGTATATATAGTGTAGTACTATTGACCAGACAGTACATATAGTGTAGTACTATGGACCAGACAGTATATATAGTGTAGTACTATGGACCAGATAGTATATACAGTGTAGTACTATGGACCAGACAGTATATATAGTGTAGTACTATGGACCAGACAGTATATATAGTGTAGTACTATGGACCAGACAGTATATATAGTGTAGTACTATGGACCAGACAGTATATATAGTGTAGTACTATGGACCAGACAGTATATATAGTGTAGTACTATGGACCAAACAGTATATATAGTGTAGTACTATGGACCAGACAGTATATATAGTGTGGTACTATGGACCAGACAGTATATATAGTGTAGTACTATTGACCAGACAGTATATATAGTGTAGTACTATGGACCAGACAGTATATATAGTGTAGTACTATGGACCAGACAGTATATATAGTGTAGTACTATTGACCAGACAGTATATATAGTGTAGTACTATGGACCAGACAGTATATATAGTGTAGTACTATGGGCCAGACAGTGTATATATAGTGTAGTACTATGGACCAGACAGTATATATAGTGTAGTACTATTGACCAGAGCCCTATGGTCTTACAGTATATATAGTGTAGTACTATGGACCAGACAGTATATATAGTGTAGTACTATGGACCAGACAGTATATAGTGTAGTACTATGGACCAGACAGTGTATATATAGTGTAGTACTATGGACCAGACAGTATATATAGTGTAGTACTATGGACCAGACAGTATATATAGTGTAGTACTATGGACCAGATAGTATATACAGTGTAGTACTATGGACCAGACAGTATATACAGTGTAGTACTATGGACCAGACAGTATATATAGCGTAGTACTATGGACCAGACAGTATATATAGCGTAGTACTATGGACCAGACATTATATATAGTGTAGTACTATGGACCAGACAGCATATATAGTGTAGTACTATGGACCAGACAGTATATATAGTGTAGTACTATGGACCAAACAGTATATATAGTGTAGTACTATGGACCAGACAGTATATATAGTGTGGTACTATGGACCAGACAGTATATATAGTGTAGTACTATTGACCAGACAGTATATATAGTGTAGTACTATGGACCAGACAGTATATATAGTGTAGTACTATGGACCAGACAGTATATATAGTGTAGTACTATTGACCAGACAGTATATATAGTGTAGTACTATGGACCAGACAGTATATATAGTGTAGTACTATGGGCCAGACAGTGTATATATAGTGTAGTACTATGGACCAGACAGTATATATAGTGTAGTACTATTGACCAGAGCCCTATGGTCTTACAGTATATATAGTGTAGTACTATGGACCAGACAGTATATATAGTGTAGTACTATGGACCAGACAGTATATAGTGTAGTACTATGGGCCAGACAGTGTATATATAGTGTAGTACTATGGACCAGACAGTATATATAGTGTAGTACTATTGACCAGAGCCCTATGGTCTTACAGTATATATAGTGTAGTACTATGGACCAGACAGTATATATAGTGTAGTACTATGGACCAGACAGTATATAGTGTAGTACTATGGACCAGACAGTGTATATACAGTGTAGTACTATGGACCAGACAGTATATATAGTGTAGTACTATTGACCACACAGTATATATAGTGTAGTACTATTGACCAGACAGTACATATAGTGTAGTACTATGGACCAGACAGTATATATAGTGTAGTACTATGGACCAGATAGTATATACAGTGTAGTACTATGGACCAGACAGTATATATAGTGTAGTACTATGGACCAGACAGTATATATAGTGTAGTACTATGGACCAGACATTATATATAGTGTAGTACTATGGACCAGACAGTATATATAGTGTAGTACTATGGACCAGACAGTATATATAGTGTAGTACTATGGACCAAACAGTATATATAGTGTAGTACTATGGACCAGACAGTATATATAGTGTAGTACTATGGACCAGACAGTATATATAGTGTAGTACTATTGACCAGACAGTATATATAGTGTAGTACTATGGACCAGACAGTATATATAGTGTAGTACTATGGGCCAGACAGTGTATATATAGTGTAGTACTATGGACCAGACAGTATATATAGTGTAGTACTATTGACCAGAGCCCTATGGTCTTACAGTATATATAGTGTAGTACTATGGACCAGACAGTATATATAGTGTAGTACTATGGACCAGACAGTATATAGTGTAGTACTATGGACCAGACAGTGTATATGTAGTGTAGTACTATGGACCAGACAGTATATATAGTGTAGTACTATGGACCAGACAGTATATATAGTGTAGTACTATGGACCAGATAGTATATACAGTGTAGTACTATGGACCAGACAGTATATACAGTGTAGTACTATGGACCAGACAGTATATATAGCGTAGTACTATGGACCAGACAGTATATATAGCGTAGTACTATGGACCAGACATTATATATAGTGTAGTACTATGGACCAGACAGCATATATAGTGTAGTACTATGGACCAGACAGTATATATAGTGTAGTACTATGGACCAAACAGTATATATAGTGTAGTACTATGGACCAGACAGTATATATAGTGTGGTACTATGGACCAGACAGTATATATAGTGTAGTACTATTGACCAGACAGTATATATAGTGTAGTACTATGGACCAGACAGTATATATAGTGTAGTACTATGGACCAGACAGTATATATAGTGTAGTACTATTGACCAGACAGTATATATAGTGTAGTACTATGGACCAGACAGCATATATAGTGTAGTACTATGGACCAGACAGTATATATAGTGTAGTACTATGGACCAAACAGTATATATAGTGTAGTACTATGGGCCAGACAGTGTATATATAGTGTAGTACTATGGACCAGACAGTATATATAGTGTAGTACTATTGACCAGAGCCCTATGGTCTTACAGTATATATAGTGTAGTACTATGGACCAGACAGTATATATAGTGTAGTACTATGGACCAGACAGTATATAGTGTAGTACTATGGGCCAGACAGTGTATATATAGTGTAGTACTATGGACCAGACAGTATATATAGTGTAGTACTATTGACCAGAGCCCTATGGTCTTACAGTATATATAGTGTAGTACTATGGACCAGACAGTATATATAGTGTAGTACTATGGACCAGACAGTATATAGTGTAGTACTATGGACCAGACAGTGTATATACAGTGTAGTACTATGGACCAGACAGTATATATAGTGTAGTACTATGGACCAGACAGTATATATAGTGTAGTACTATGGACCAGACAGTATATACAGTGGGGCAAAAAAGTATTTAGTCAGCCACCAATTGTGCAAGTTCTCCCACTTAAAAAGATGAGAGAGGCCTGTAATTTTCATCATAGGTACACTTCAACTATGACAGA
Source organism: Salvelinus alpinus (assembly GCF_045679555.1). Taxonomy (NCBI): domain Eukaryota; kingdom Metazoa; phylum Chordata; class Actinopteri; order Salmoniformes; family Salmonidae; genus Salvelinus; species Salvelinus alpinus. The sequence continues at coordinate 36,678,066 of NC_092116.1, read as the reverse complement.
CAAAATGAGAGAAAAAAAATCCAGAAAATCACATTGTAGGATTTTTAATGAATTTATTTGCAAATGATGGTGGAAAATAAGTATTTGGTCAATAACAAAAGTTTATCTCAATATTTTGTTATATACCCTTTGTTGGCAATGACAGAGGTCAAACGTTTTCTGTAAGTCTTCACAAGGTTTTCACACACTGTTGCTGGTATTTTGGCCCATTCCTCCATGCAGATCTCCTCTAGAGCAGTGATGTTTTGGGGCTGTTGCTGGGCAACACGAACTTTCAACTCGCTCCAAAGATTTTCTATGGGGTTGAGATCTGGAGACTGACTAGGCCACTCCAGGACCTTGAAATGCTTCTTACGAAGCCACTCCTTCGTTGCCCGGGCGGTGTGTTTGGGATCATTGTCATGCTGAAAGACCCAGCCACGTTTCATCTTCAATGCCTTTGCTGATGGAAGGAGGTTTTCACTCAAAATCTCACGATACATGGCCCCATTCATTCTTTCCTTTACACGGATCAGTCGTCCTGGTCCCTTTGCAGAAAAACAGCCCCAAAGCATGATGTTTACACCCCCATGCTTCACAGTAGGTATGGTGTTCTTTGGATGCAACTCAGCATTCTTTGTCCTCCAAACACGACGAGTTGAGTTTTTACCAAAAAGTTATATTTTGGTTTCATCTGACCATATGACATTCTCCCAATCTTCTTCTGGATCATCCAAATGCTCTCTAGCAAACTTCAGACGGGCCTGGACATGTACTGGCTTAAGCAGGGGGACACGTCTGGCACTGCAGGATTTGAGTCCCTGGCGGCGTAGTGTGTTACTGATGGTAGGCTTGTTACTTTGGTCCCAGCTCTCTGCAGGTCATTCACTAGGTCCCCCCGTGTGGTTCTGGGATTTTTGCTCACCGTTCTTGTGATCATTTTGACCCCACGGGGTGAGATCTTGCGTGGAGCCCCAGATCGAGGGAGATTATCAGTGGTCTTGTATGTCTTCCATTTCCTAATAATTGCTCCCACAGTTGATTTCTTCAAACCAAGCTGCTTACCTATTGCAGATTCAGTCTTCCCAGCCTGGTGCAGGTCTACAATTTTGTTTCTGGTGTCCTTTGACAGCTCTTTGGTCTTGGCCATAGTGGAGTTTGGAGTGTGACTGTTTGAGGTTGTGGACAGGTGTCTTTTATACTGATAACAAGTTCAAACAGGTGCCATTAATACAGGTAACGAGTGGAGGATAGAGGAGCCTCTTAAAGAAGAAGTTACAGGTCTGTGAGAGCCAGAAATCTTGCTTGTTTGTAGGTGACCAAATACTTATTTTCCACCATAATTTGCAAATAAATTCATTAAAAATCCTACAATGTGATTTTCTGGATTTTTCTTTCTCATTTTGTCTGTCATAGTTGAAGTGTACCTATGATGAAAATTACAGGCCTCTCTCATCTTTTTAAGTGGGAGAACTTGCACAATTGGTGGCTGACTAAATACTTTTTTGCCCCACTGTATAGTGTGGTACTATGGACCAGACAGTATATATAGTGTAGTACTATTGACCAGACAGTATATATAGTGTAGTACTATGGACCAGACAGTATATATAGTGTAGTACTATGGACCAGACAGTATATATAGTGTAGTACTATTGACCAGACAGTATATATAGTGTAGTACTATGGACCAGACAGTATATATAGTGTAGTACTATGGGCCAGACAGTGTATATATAGTGTAGTACTATGGACCAGACAGTATATATAGTGTAGTACTATTGACCAGAGCCCTATGGTCTTACAGTATATATAGTGTAGTACTATGGACCAGACAGTATATATAGTGTAGTACTATGGACCAGACAGTATATAGTGTAGTACTATGGGCCAGACAGTGTATATATAGTGTAGTACTATGGACCAGACAGTATATATAGTGTAGTACTATTGACCAGAGCCCTATGGTCTTACAGTATATATAGTGTAGTACTATGGACCAGACAGTATATATAGTGTAGTACTATGGACCAGACAGTATATAGTGTAGTACTATGGACCAGACAGTGTATATACAGTGTAGTACTATGGACCAGACAGTATATATAGTGTAGTACTATGGACCAGACAGTATATATAGTGTAGTACTATGGACCAGACAGTATATATAGTGTAGTACTATGGACCAGATAGTATATATAGTGTAGTACTATTGACCAGACAGTATATATAGTGTAGTACTATTGACCAGACAGTATATATAGTGTAGTACTATGGACCAGACAGTATATATAGTGTAGTACTATGGACCAGACAGTATATATAGTGTAGTACTATTGACCAGATAGTATATATAGTGTAGTACTATTGACCAGACAGTATATATAGTGTAGTACTATGGACCAGACAGTATATATAGTGTAGTACTATGGACCAGTCAGTATATATAGTGTAGTACTATGGACCAGACAGTATATATAGTGTAGTACTATGGACCAGACAGTATATATAGTGTAGTACTATGGACCAGACAGTATATATAGTGTAGTACTATGGACCAGACAGTATATATAGTGTAGTACTATGGACCAGACAGTATATATAGTGTAGTACTATGGACCAGACAGTATATATAGTGTAGTACTATGGACCAGTCAGTATATATAGTGTAGTACTATGGACCAGACAGTATATATAGTGTAGTACTATGGACCAGACAGTATATATAGTGTAGTACTATGGACCAGACAGTATATATAGTGTAGTACTATGGACCAGACAGTATATATAGTGTAGTACTATGGACCAAACAGTATATATAGTGTAGTACTATGGACCAGACAGTATATACAGTGGGGAGAACAAGTATTTGATACACTGCCGAATTTTCAGGTTGTCCTACTTACAAAGCATGTAGAGGTCTGTAATTTTTATCATAGGTACACTTCAACTGTGAGAGACGTAATCTAAAACAAAAATCCAGAAAATCACATTGTATGATTTTTAAGTAATTAATTTGCATTTTATTGCATGACATAAGTATTTGATACATCAGAAAAGCAGAACTTAATATTTGGTACAGAAACCTTTGTTTGCAATTACAGAGATCATACGTTTCCTGTAGTTCTTGACCAGGTTTGCACACACTGCAGCAGGGATTTTGGCCCACTCCTCCATACAGACCTTCTCCAGATCCTTCAGGTTTCGGGGCTGTCACTGGGCAATACGGACTTTCAGCTCCCTCCAAAGATTTTCTATTGGGTTCAGGTCTGGAGACTGGCTAGGCCACTCCAGGACCTTGAGATGCTTCTTACGGAGCCACTCCTTAGTTGCCCTGGCTGTGTGTTTTGGGTCGTTGTCATGCTGGAAGACCCAGCCACGACCCATCTTCAATGCTCTTACTGAGGGAAGGAGGCTTGTTGCCAAGATCTCGCGATACATGGCCCCATCCATCCTCCCCTCAATACGGTGTAGTCGTCCTGTCCCCTTTGCAGAAAAGCATCCCCAAAGAATGATGTTTCCATCTCCATGCTTCACGGTTGGGATGGTGTTCTTGGGGTTGTACTCATCCTTCTTCTTCCTCCAAACACCGCGAGTGGAGTTTAGACCAAAAAGCTCTATTTTTGTCTCATCAGACCACATGACCTTCTCCCATTCCTCCTCTGGATCATCCAGATGGTCATTGGCAAACTTCAGACGGGCCTGGACATGCGCTGGCTTGAGCAGGGGGACCTTGCGTGCGCTGCAGGATTTTAATCCATGACGGCGTAGTGTGTTACTAATGGTTTTCTTTGAGACTGTGGTCCCAGCTCTCTTCAGGTCATTGACCAGGTCCTGCCGTGTAGTTCTGGGCTGATCCCTCACCTTCCTCATGATCATTGATGCCCCACGAGGTGAGATCTTGCATGGAGCCCCAGACCGAGGGTGATTGACCATCATCTTGAACTTCTTCCATTTTCTAATAATTGCGCCAACAGTTGTTGCCTTCTCACCAAGCTGCTTCCCTATTGTCCTGTAGCCCATCCCAGCCTTGTGCAGGTCTACAATTTTATCCTTGATGTCCCTACACAGCTCTCTGGTCTTGGTCATTGTGGAGAGGTTGGAGTCTGTTTGATTGAGTGTGTGGACAGGTGTCTTTTATACAGGTAACGAGTTCAAACAGGTGCAGTTAATACAGGTAATGAGTGGAGAACAGGAGGGCTTCTTAAAGAAAAACTAACAGGTCTGTGAGAGCCGGAATTCTTACTGGTTGGTAAGTGATCAAATACTTATGTCATGCAATAAAATGCAAATGAATTACTTAAAAATCATACAATGTGATTTTCTGGATTCTGGATTCTGGTCTCTCACAGTTGAAGTGTACCTATGATACAAATTACAGACCTCTACATGCTTCCGGCGCCGAAAAGAGATGGCCGCCTCGCTTCGTGTTCCTTGGAAAATATGCAGTATTTTGTTTTTTTACGTGTTATTTCTTACATCGGTACCCCGGGTAATCTTAGGTTTCATTACATACAGTCGGGAGGAACTACTGAATATACGATTAACGTCAACTCATCATCGTTCCTACCAGGAATATGACTTTCCCGAAACGGATCCAGTGTTCTGCCTTCCAACCAATACAATGGATCTGATCCCAGCCGGCGACCCTGGGCGACGCCGAAAAAGGGGAAAACGTGGCGGTCTCGTGGTCAGGCTTTGGAGACGGGCACATCGCGCTCCACTCCCTAGCATACTACTCGCCAATGTCCAGTCTCTTGACAATAAGGTTGATGAAATCCGAGCACGGGTAGCATTCCAGAGAGACATCAGGGATTGCAACGTGCTCTGCTTCACGGAAACATGGCTAACTCAAGGGACGCTAACGGAGTCGGTGCAGCCAGCTGGTTTCTTCATGCATCGCGCCGACAGAAACAAACATCTTTCCGGTAAGAAGAGGGGCGGGGGGGTATGCCTTATGATTAACGAGAAGTGGTGTGATCATCATAACAACACACAAGAACTCAAGTCGTTCTGTTCACCTGATCTAGAACTCCTCACAATCAAATGTCGACCGCATTATCTACCAAGGGAATTCTCGTCAATCATAATCACAGCCGTATACATTCCCCCCCAAGCAGACACATCGATGGCCCTGAACGAACTTTATCTGACTCTTTGTAAACTGGAAACCACACACCCTGAGGCTGCATTCATCGTAGCTGGGGATTTTAACAAGGCTAATCTAAAAACAAAACTCCCTAAATTCTATCAGCATATCGATTGTGCTACCAGGGCTGGAAAAACACTAGACCATTGTTATACTAATTTCCGCGACGCTTATAAGGCCCTCCCCCGCCCCCCTTTCGGAAAAGCTGACCACGACTCCATTTTGTTGATTCCAGCCTACAAACAGAAACTCAAACAACAAGCTCCCGCGCTCAGGTCTGTTCAACGCTGGTCCGACCAATCTGAATCCACGCTTCAAGACTGCTTCGATCACGCGGATTGGAATATGTTCCGCATCGCGTCCAACAACAATATTGACGAATATGCTGATTCGGTGAGCGAGTTCATTAGGAAGTGCATTGACGATGTCGTACCCACAGCAACGATAAAAACATTCCCAAACCAGAAACCGTGGATTGACGGCAGCATTCGCGTGAAACTGAAAGCGCGAACCACTGCTTTTAACCAGGGCAAGGAGACCGGAAGCATGACCGAATACAAACAGTGTAGCTATTCTCTCCGCAAGGCAATCAAACAGGCTAAGTCTCAGTACAGAGACAAAATCGAGTCGAAATTCAACAGCTCAGACACAAGAGGTATGTGGCAGGGTCTACAGTCAATCACGGATTACAAAAAGAAAACCAGCCCCGTCGAGGACCAGGATGTCTTGCTCCCAGACAGGCTAAACAACTTTTTTGCCCGCTTTGAGGACAATACAGTGCCACTGACACGGCCCCCTACCAAAACCTGCGGGCTCTCCTTCACTGCAGCCGAGGTGAGTAAAACATTTAAACGTGTTAACCCTCGCAAGGCTGCAGGCCCAGACGGCATTCCCAGCCGCGTCCTCAGAGCATGCGCAGACCAGCTGGCTGGTGTGTTTACGGACATATTCAATCAATCCTTATCCCAGTCTGCTGTTCCCACATGCTTCAAGAGGGCCACCATTGTTCCTGTTCCCAAGAAAGCTAAGGTAACTGAGCTAAACGACTACCGCCCCGTAGCACTCACTTCCATCATCATGAAGTGCTTTGAGAGACTAGTCAAGGACCATATCACCTCCACCCTACCGGACACCCTAGACCCACTCCAATTTGCTTACCGACCCAACAGGTCCACAGACGACGCAATCGCAACCACACTGCACACTGCCCTAACCCATCTGGACAAGAGGAATACCCATGTGAGAATGCTGTTCATCGATTACAGCTCAGCATTTAACACCATAGTACCCTCCAAACTCGTCATCAAGCTCGAGACCCTGGGTCTCGACCCCGCCCTGTGCAACTGGGTCCTGGACTTCCTGACGGGCCGCCCCCAGGTGGTGAGGGTAGGTAACAACATCTCCACCCCGCTGATCCTCAACACTGGGGCCCCACAAGGGTGCGTTCTGAGCCCTCTCCTGTACTCCCTGTTCACCCACGACTGCGTGGCCATGCACGCCTCCAACTCAATCATCAAGTTTGCGGATGACACTACAGTGGTAGGCTTGATTACCAACAACGACGAGACGGCCTACAGGGAGGAGGTGAGGGCCCTCGGAGTGTGGTGTCAGGAAAATAACCTCATACTCAACGTCAACAAAACAAAGGAGATGATTGTGGACTTCAGGAAACAGCAGAGGGAGCACCCCCCTATCCACATCGACGGGTCAGTAGTGGAGAAGGTGGAAAGTTTTAAGTTCCTCGGTGTACACATCACGGACAAACTGAATTGGTCCACCCACACAGACAGCGTTGTGAAGAAGGCGCAGCAGCGCCTCTTCAACCTCAGGAGGCTGAAGAAATTCGGCTTGTCACCAAAGCACTCACAAACTTCTACAGATGCACAATCGAGAGCATCCTGTCGGGCTGTATCACCGCCTGGTACGGCAACTGCTCCGCCCACAACCGTAAGGCTCTCCAGAGGGTAGTGAGGTCTGCAGAACGCATCACCAGGGGCAAACTACCTGCCCTCCAGGACACCTACACCACCCGATGTCACAGGAAGGCCATAAAGATCATCAAGGACAACAACCACCCAAGCCACTGCCTGTTCACCCCGCTATCATCCAGAAGGCGAGGTCAGTACAGGTGCATCAAAGCAGGGACCGAGAGACTGAAAAACAGCTTCTATCTCAAGGCCATCAGACTGTTAAACAGCCACCACTAACATTTAGCGGCCGCTGCCAACATACTGACTCAACTCCAGCCACTTTAAAAATGGGAATTGATGGAAATTATGTAAAAATGTACCACTAGCCACTTTAAGCAATGCCACTTAATACAATGTTTACATACCCTACATTACCCATCTCATATGTATATACTGTACTCTATATCATCTACTGCATCTTGCCATCTTTATGCAATACATGTACCACTAGCCACTTTAAGCAATGCCACTTAATACAATGTTTACATATCCTACATTACTCATCTCATACGTATATACCATACTCTATACCATCTACTGCATCTGCCATGCCGTTCTGTACCACCACTCATTCATATATCTTTATGTACATATTCTTTATCCCTTTACACTTGTGTGTGTGTGTAAGGTAGTAGTGTGGAATTGTTAGGTTAGATTACTGTTGGTTATTACTGCATTGTCGGAACTAGAAGCACAAGCATTTCGCTACACTCGCATTAACATCTGCTAACCATGTGTATGTGACTAATAAAATTTGATTTGATTTGATTTGATTTGTAAGTAGGAAAACCTGCAAAATCGGCAGTGTATCAAATACTTGTTCTCCCCACTGTATAGTGTAGTACTATGGACCAGACTGGGTCTCACCGTGCTGCATACTGGACATGCTGAAGTTTACCAGGAAACTCTAGAAGTTTATCATCCTTCTTCTGTGCTTC
>NC_092116.1:36657530-36665030 GCF_045679555.1 Salvelinus alpinus | reverse complement strand
CTTTTCTCTCAGTCCTACTTCCTCTCTGTCTCTTCAGTTTTAATAACTGGGATTTTCCCCACAATACCTCCGCTGGGTCTCTCTGCAATTATAATGCGGCTACTCCCTCCGTACCAGGAAACCGACCCACAGTTTAATCCACTCAACACAACAAAGACTGCAGATTGGCTATTAGTGGCTAACTTCTGTAGGATTACAACTGAGAGAGGGGGAAAGACATGAAAAGAGGAGAGGAGGGGAGAGAGAGAAGAGGGGAGGGAAAGGAGGGGATAAAGAGGAGATGAGAGAGGGGAGGGAGAGAGAAGAGGGGAGGGAAAGGAGGGGATAAAGAGGAGAGGAGAGAGAGAGAGGGGAGGGAAAGGAGGGGATAAAGAGGAGAGAAGAGGGGAGGGGAGAGAGAGAAGAGGGGAGGGAAAGGAGGGGATAAAGAGGAGATGAGAGAGGGGAGGGGAGAGAGAGAAGAGGGGAGGGAAAGGAGGGGATAAAGAGGAGATGAGAGAGGGGAGGGGAGAGAGAGAAGAGGGGAGGGAAAGGAGGGGATAAAGAGGAGATGAGAGAGGGGAGGGGGAGAGAGAGAAGAGGGGAGGGAAAGGAGGGGATAAAGAGGAGATGAGAGAGGGGAGGGGAGAGAGAGAAGAGGGGAGGGAAAGGAGGGGATAAAGAGGAGATGAGAGAGGGAGAGAGAGGGGAAAGGGAGAGAGGGGAAAGGGAGAGAGGGTGGGGGGGGTCAAACCTGTGTTTTAGTCAGACAGATGGCTGCTTATGTAACAGAATGCTTTGATTGGTCAAGGGAGGGTAAAAAAAAAGAAGGTGTTTGATCTCAACGCTGAACCTGCATGAAAGACGTCACAAACTCACAAGACGACGTCTCTCCCTCATATCTCTCCCTGTGTGTTGTGGCAGCAGAGACACTTAACTGGTGGTATAAACTATTGATGCAGTCAACACAAGCTGGAATGTACTCTGCATTCTTCTCCAGACACCAACTCATCCAACGCGCGCGTGTGTTCAGTCTAAAGCCTTGTTGAAGTGACTCAAATCCTATTTGTTTGCAGATTCGATATGACTCGGTTCTTTGTCCTGCAGTCTGAACAGCCAAAAAGCATATGGAATCGGATATTTCAAGCTACCTTTTCAAACCACCTTCGTAGTCTGATTCAAATCTGATTCCTGGCCATGTGACTTGTCTGAACGGTCAAATCTGATGTATTTGCCCTCCAGTAGTTTAGCATTTGTTGTTTGCTAGCTACTCTGTTAACAATTTGACAAGAACATGTGGTAACTAACTAGCGTGTTAACTGTTTACAAATGAGTGAAAGTGCTAGAAAGCTAAATGGCTAGCTAGCTAGCTAGCTAGTTGGACTGCTGTGGCTACCTAGCTAGTTGGACTGCTGTGGCTAGCTGACTGCTGTGGCTACCTAGCTAGCTGACTGCTGTGGCTAGCTAGCTAGTTGACTGCTGTGGCTACCTAGCTAGCTGACTGCTGTGGTTAGCTAGCTAGTTGACTGCTGTGGCTAGCTAGCTAGTTGACTGCTGTGGCTACCTAGCTAGCTGACTGCTGTGGCTACCTAGCTAGCTGACTGCTGTGGCTACCTAGCTAGCTGACTGCTGTGGCTAGCCAAAAAGGACTCATTTTGAAAGTTGGATCATCCAGCAGTCGGCTAGCTAACTACATATACACATACATATAGACACAATGCATTCGGAAAGTATTCAGACCCCTTCACTTTTTCCACATTTTGTTACGTTACAGACTTATTCTAAAATGGATTTAAATGTTTTCCTTCATCTACACACAATAACACAATGACTAAGCAAAAACAGTTTTTCGACATTTTTGTAAAAGTATTAAAAACAAAAAAACATAAATAACCAATTTACATAAATATTCAGACCCTTTGCTATGAGACTGAGTTCAGGTGCATCCTGTTTCCATTGATCATCCTTGAGATGTTTCTACAACTTGATTGGAGTCCACCTGTGGTAAATTAAATTGATTGGACATGATTTGGAAAGGCACACGCATGTCTATATAAAAGGTCCCACAGTTGACAGAGCATGTCAGAGCAAAAACCAAGCCATGAGGTCGAAGGAATTGAGCTCAGAGACAGGATTGTGTCGAGGCACAGACTGGGGCAAAGGTTCACCTTCCAACAGGACAACGAACTTAAGCACACAGCCAAGACAATGCAGGTGTGTCATTATGGGGTATTGTGTCATTATGGGGTATTGAGTCATTATGGGGTATTGTGTCATTATGGGGTATTGTGTCATTATGGGGTATTGTGTCATTATGGTGCATTGTGTCATTATGGGGTATTGAGTCATTATGGGGTATTGTGTCATTATGGGGTATTGTGTCATTATGGGGTATTGTGTCATTATGGGGTATTGAGTCATTATGGTGCATTGTGTCATTATGGGGTATTGAGTCATTATGGGGTATTGAGTCATTATGGGGTATTGTGTCATTATGGGGTATTGAGTCATTATGGGGTATTGAGTCATTATGGGGTATTGAGTCATTATGGGGTATTGAGTCATTATGGGGTATTGAGTCATTATGGGGTATTGAGTCATTATGGGGTATTGTGTCATTATGGGGTATTGAGTCATTATGGGGCATTGAGTCATTATGGGGTATTGAGTCATTATGGGGTATTGAGTCATTATGGGGTATTGAGTCATTATGGGGTATTGAGTCATTATGGGGTATTGTGTCATTATGGGGTATTGTGTCATTATGGGGCATTGTGTCATTATGGGGCATTGTGTCATTATGGGGTATTGTGTCATTATGGGGTATTGAGTCATTATGGGGTATTGAGTCATTATGGGGTATTGAGTCATTATGGGGTATTGAGTCATTATGGGGTATTGTGTCATTATGGGGCATTGTGTCATTATGGGGCATTGTGTCATTATGGGGTATTGAGTCATTATGGGGTATTGTGTCATTATGGGGTATTGTGTCATTATGGGGCATTGTGTCATTATGGGGTATTGAGTCATTATGGGGTATTGTGTCATTATGGGGTATTGTGTCATTATGGGGTATTGTGTCATTATGGGGTATTGAGTCATTATGGGGTATTGTGTGTAGATTGATGAGAAAACAACAACAATTTAATTAATTTTAGATTAAGGCTGTAACATAACAAAATGTTGAAAAAGTCAAGGGGACTGAATACTTTCCCAAATTAACTGTACATGTGTGTGTGTATGTATGTATATATATATATATATATATATATATATATATGACGGAGAGAGAGAAAGAGAGTATAATGAGGACAGACTTACTTCTTGAACTGTTTGAGGTAAATTCCCACATTCATCCCTCTCTTCCAGTCCAGGATACTGATCTGAGAGAGAGAAAACAGAGGGGGAGAGAAAGAATTTTAAAACAAATCAAATGTTGATAAAGTCCCATATCTACTGGGTGAAATACCAGTGTGCCATCACAGCAGCAAGATGTGTGACCTGTTGCAGTGAGTGAAGGACAAACACCATTGTAAATACAACCCATAATTATGTTTATTTATTTTCCCTTTTGTACTTCAACTATTTGCACGTCATTACAACCCTGTATATATATATATATACATAATATGACATTTGAAATGTCTCTATTCTTTTGGAACTGTTGTGAGTGTAATGTTTACTGTTCATTTTTTGTTTAACTTTTGTTTATCTATTTCACTTGCTTTGGCAATGTTAACAAATGTTTCCCATGGCAATAAAGCACTTTGAATTGAATTTGAATTGAATTGGGAGAGAACAGAGAGAAACAGGGATAGAGAGAGAGAGAAACAACATAGAGAGAGAGAACAGTGAGAGAGAGAGACAGAGAGAGAGAGAGAGAAACAACAGATAGAGAGAGAACAGAGAGAGAAACAACAGAGAGAGAGAGAACAGAGAGAGAGAGAACAGAGAGAGAACAGCGAGAGAGAACAGAGAGAGAGAGAGAGAGAGAGAGAACAGCGAGAGAGAACAGAGAGAGAGAGAAACAACAGAGAGAGAGAGAGAACAGAGAGAGAGAGAGAGAGAGAACAGAGAGAGAGAGAGAGAAACAACATAGAGAGAGAGAACAGAGAGAGAGAGAGAGAGAACAGCGAGAGAGAACAGAGAGAGAGAGAACAGAGAGAAACAGAGATAGAGAGAGAGAGAAACAACAGAGAGAGAGAGAACAGAGAGAAACAGGGATAGAGAGAGAGAGAGAACAGAGAGAGAAACAACAGAGAGAGAGAGAAACAACAGAGAGAGAGAAACAACAGAGAGAGAGAGAACCGAGAGAAAGAGAGAGAGAGAACCGAGAGAAAGAGAGAAACAGAGAGAATGAAAACACAAATGCATCACTTTGCTAACTCAGAGCCCAGATGGAATATATCTGTTTGACATAACACCTACACCTCATTGGCCATAAGGGTGTGTGTGTTCTCTCCTCCTCACCTCATCTTTGGTCTCTCTGAGGGAGCCTCGGGCCTTCCCCCCCCGAGTCACAGAGGTAACCCCAGATGATTGACAGTCCGTCTGACTAAACAGCTCCTCGATGGTCTGGACGTCTATGTAGTACTGCTGCTGCTGCACAGGAAGCTGTGTCCACAGGTTGGCCCGCCCCTTCACCTGGAGACCGTTACATAGCAGTTAGGAGGTTAAGGGTTCCCCGCTTCCCAGACTAAACAGGAAGCTGTGTCCACAGGTTGGCCCGCCCCTTCACCTGGAGACCGTTACATAGCAGTTAGGAGGTTAAGGGTTCCCCGCTTCCCAGACTAAACAGGAAGCTGTGTCCACAGGTTGGCCCGCCCCTTCACCTGGAGACCGTTACATAGCAGTTAGGAGGTTAAGGGTTCCCCGCTTCCCAGACTAAACAGGAAGCTGTGTCCACAGGTTGGCCCGCCCCTTCACCTGGAGACCGTTACATAGCAGTTAGGAGGTTAAGGGTTCCCCGCTTCCCAGACTAAACAGGAAGTTGTGTCCACAGGTTGGCCCGCCCCTTCACCTGGAGACCGTTACATAGCAGTTAGGAGGTTAAGGGTTCCCCGCTTCCCAGACTAAACAGGAAGTTGTGTCCACAGGTTGGCCCGCCCCTTCACCTGGAGACCGTTACATAGCAGTTAGGAGGTTAAGGGTTCCCCGCTTCTCAGACTAAACAGGAAGCTGTGTCCACAGGTTGGCCCGCCCCTTCACTTGGAGACCGTTACATAGCAGTTAGGAGGTTAAGGGTTCCCCGCTTCTCAGACTAAACAGGAAGCTGTGTCCACAGGTTGGCCCGCCCCTTCACCTGGAGACCGTTACATAGCAGTTAGGAGGTTAAGGGTTCCCCGCTTCCCAGACTAAACAGTTCAGAAGAGTTTATGTCTATATTGTTTGTTTTAGACTTTGAGTTTTTTTTGGGGCTTTTCGGGCACACAACATTTTTCAGAGAGGCAAGCCCGAAGTCGGGAGCAGAAGTCTACGCCCCTTCGTCGGTGATTGGTCAACAGTAGGTTTTTGTTATAATTCAATGAGAACTTATTTTCATGTCAATTTTTTCATTGAGAAAAACGGCATCCAAAACGTCCAAATTAATAACAGATTTCTGGAGTGATCTTAGATTAATTCTGTCTATTTTGAGGAAGTGTATTACTGGCTACGGCATCTCAAAACGGACAAACAGTACAATTGCTGTTTTTTTTCTAGTTTTTCAAGTGAAGGTTTTTCAAGGAGTATGGAGTTGTGGCGAGGGCTGTTGAAGGTAACTGGCGGTGAAGGTTTTTTATTTTATTTTTTTAATATTTTATTTTTGCATTTTCCAATTAACAACATTCAAGACAAACGTGAAAAGATATTAGACAACAATAGGACAAAGTGACAGTAACAGATGAGCGTAACAGAGAAAGTAAAAATCAAACAAATCATAATTATATATACCAACATACAGTAAAAAAAATTATAATGAGACATTGGATCATATGGTCACCTGCCGTAGGCTACATATTATACATTACGTGTGAAACATTATATAAGGATAATATAGATTCATTCAATGTGATGTGGGGGGAGATTCTCCATATAGTCAATAAAAGGTTGCCAAATTCTGTAAAATGTATTTAACTTATTCCTCAAGCGGTAAGTAATTTTCTCCAGTGGGATACAACTATTAACTTCTGATAGCCACATTGCAACTGGCAGGGGGGAATCCAATTTCCATTTCAAGGCGATACATTTCTTGGCAATCGCTAGCAATATTTCTGTTAGCTTTATAGCATGGCTTTGCCTAAGATTGGTGTTAGTAAAGTTGCCCAGTAGACAGACCTCCGGGTCTAAAGGGAATGCAACCCCATGAATTGAGGATATGGTATCGCATACCCCCTGCCAGAAACCGTGTAGTTTTGAACACTGCCATGTGGAATGGAGGAATGTTCCTTCATCTGAGCCACATCTAAAACATAGGGAGGAGATATCAGGGTTGAACTTGTGCAGTCTAGATGGGGTGATATAGAGCTGATGGAGGAAATTAAACTGGATCAGTCTGTATCTGGAGTTCAATGTGGATGTAACGCCATCCCTGCATAGGTCACTCCATAGACCCTCATCAAGATCAATACCCAGATCTTTTTCCCATCTAAGTCGGGGTTTATCTAGCCCGGTCAGTGTTAGTCCTGACATAAGAGCATCGTAAACACGGGAAATGGTCTTGAACAGTGGTTGGTCTGCGTGGCAGAGTTGTTCAATAGGTGACATCTTAGGTAGGTTCCATTGTCCCTTGAGAGACACCCTAATAAAGTTTCGTAGTTGTAGGTAGCTAAAGAAGTCCCTGTTAGACAAGTGGTATTTCTGTTTCAGCTGATCAAAAGACATAAGAACTCCCTCCTCGTAACAATGTTCCAGAAGAGTGATCCCCTTATCAGACCATGGTCTAAAGTTACTATTCTGGAAAAACATAGGAATCAATCTATTGTTCCATAAAGGGGTTTTAGGGGAAAGGAATCCCCCTCGTCCGAACAGCTCTTGCAGTTTGCACCATGCCAGGACAGAATGTATGATTAAAGGGTTGTCTGTGATGGTTTTTATAGATTTTCTGTCCCATTTGTAAAACAATTCTGCCCCAGTGTCATCATTTACCTCAAGCTTTTCAATGTTCAACCATGAGGGAGAGGGACCCTTATCAAACCTCTGAGCCAGAAACCTCGACTGTGCTGCCCAGTAGTACATTCTAAAATTGGGGAGGTTTAAGCCCCCTTGACTGTAATCCAGGGTCAGTTTGTCCAGGCCAACCCTAGGGGTTTTGCCGTGCCAGATAAACCGTCTGGTCATCTTGTCGAGAGAGGAAAAGAATGCTGCGGGGACAGGGATAGGGAGAGATTGAAACAGATATAGACATCTGGGCAGGACATTCATTTTAATTACATTGACTCTACCCAGTAGAGTGAGAGGTAAGTCTATCCATTTACAAAGGTCACCCTCCCCGGTGAAGGTTTTTAAAGGAGTATGGAGTTGTGGCGAGGGCTGTTGAAG
>NC_092116.1:36610030-36652530 GCF_045679555.1 Salvelinus alpinus | reverse complement strand
GTTACAGGACAAAATAAAAACCCTCAAACCCAAAAAGGCCTGTGGTGTTGATGGTATCCTTAATGAAATGATCAAATATACAGACAACAAATTCCAATTGGCTATACTAAAACTCTTTAACATCGTCCTTAGCTCTGGCATCTTCCCCAATATTTGGAACCAAGGACTGATCACCCCAATCCACAAAAGTGGAGACAAATTTGACCCCAATAACTACCGTGGAATATGCGTCAACAGTAACCTTGGGAAAATACTCTGCATTATCATTAACAGCAGACTCGTACATTTCCTCAATGAAAACAATGTACTGAGCAAATGTCAAATTGGCTTTTTACCAAATTACCGTACAACAGACCATGTATTCACCCTACACACCCTAATTGACAACCAAACAAACCAAAACAAAGGCAAAGTCTTCTCATGCTTTGTTGATTTCAAAAAAGCCTTCGACTCAATTTGGCATGAGGGTCTGCTATACAAATTGATGGAAAGTGGTGTTGGGGGTAAAACATACGACATTATAAAATCCATGTACACAAACAACAAGTGTGCGGTTAAAATTGGCAAAAAACACACACATTTCTTCACACAGGGTCGTGGGGTGAGACAGGGATGCAGCTTAAGCCCCACCCTCTTCAACATATATATCAACGAATTGGCGCGGGCACTAGAACAGTCTGCAGCACCCGGTCTCACCCTACTAGAATCCGAAGTCAAATGTCTACTGTTTGCTGATGATCTGGTGCTTCTGTCACCAACCAAGGAAGGCCTACAGCAGCACCTAGATCTTCTGCACAGATTCTGTCAGACCTGGGCCCTGACAGTAAATCTCAGTAAGACCAAAATAATGGTGTTCCAAAAAAGGTCCAGTCACCAGGACCACAAATTCCATCTAGACACCGTTGCCCTAGAGCACACAAAAAACTATACATACCTCGGCCTAAACATCAGCACCACAGGTAACTTCCACAAAGCTGTGAACGATCTGAGAGACAAGGCAAGAAGGGCCTTCTATGCCATCAAAAGGAACATAAATTTCAACATACCAATTAGGATCTGGCTAAAAATACTTGAATCAGTCATAGAGCCCATTGCCCTTTATGGTTGTGAGGTCTGGGGTCCGCTCACCAACCAAGATTTCACAAAATGGGACAAACACCAAATTGAGACTCTGCATGCAGAATTCTGCAAAAATATCCTCCGTGTACAACGTAGAACACCAAATAATGCATGCAGAGCAGAATTAGGCCGATACCCACTAATTATCAAAATCCAGAAAAGAGCCGTTAAATTCTACAACCACCTAAAAGGAAGCGATTCCCAAACCTTCCATAACAAAGCCATCACCTACAGAGAGATGAACCTGGAGAAGAGTCCCCTAAGCAAGCTGGTCCTAGGGCTCTGTTCACAAACACAAACACACCCCACAGAGCCCCAGGACAACAGCACAATTAGACCCAACCAAATCATGAGAAAACAAAAAGATAATTACTTGACACATTGGAAAGAATTAACAAAAAAACAGAGCAAACTAGAATGCTATTTGGCCCTAAACAGAGAGTACACAGTGGCAGAATACCTGACCACTGTGACTGACCCAAACTTAAGGAAAGCTTTGACTATGTACAGACTCAGTGAGCATAGCCTTGCTATTGAGAAAGGCCGCCGTAGGCAGACATGGCTCTCAAGAGAAGACAGGCTATGTGCACACTGCCCACAAAATGAGGTGGAAACTGAGCTGCACTTCCTAACCTCCTGCCCAATGTATGACCATATTAGAGAGACATATTTCCCTCAGATTACACAGATCCACAAAGAATTTGAAAACAAATCCAATTTTGATAAACTCCCATATCTACTGGGTGAAATTCCACAGTGTGCCATCACAGCAGCAAGATTTGTGACCTGTTGCCACAAGAAAAGGGCAACCAGTGAAGAACAAACACCACTGTAAATACAACCCATATTTATGTTTATTTATTTTAACTTGTGTGCTTTAACCATTTGTACATTGTTACAACACTGCATATATATAATATGACATTTGTAATGTCTTTATTGTTTTGAAACTTCTGTATGTGTAATGTTTACTGTTCATTTTTATTGTTTATTTGACTTTTGTATATTACCTACCTCACTTGCTTTGGCAATGTTAACACATGTTTCCCATGCCAATAAAGCCCCTTGAATTGAATTGAATGGAATTGAGAGAGAGAGAGAGAGAGAGAGAGAGAGAGAGAGAGAGAGAGACAGAGGGAGAGACAGAGAGAGAGAGAGAGAGAGAGAGAGAGAGAGACAGAGAGAGAGAGAGAGAGAGAGAGAGAGAGAGAGAGACAGAGAGAGATATAACAGAGAGAGAGAGAGAGAGAGAGAGAGAGAGAGAGAGAGAGAGAGAGAGAGAGAGAGAGAGAGAGAGAGAGAGAGAGAGAGAGAGAGAGAGACAGAGAGAGAGAGAGACAGAGAGAGAGAGAGAGAGAGAGAGAGAGAGAGAGAGAGAGAGAGAGAGAGAGAGAGACACACAGAGAGAGAGAGAGGGAGAGACAGAGAGAGAGAGGGAGAGACAGAGAGAGAGAGAGAGAGAGAGACAGAGAGAGAGAGAGAGAGAGAGAGAGAGAGAGAGAGAGAGAGAGAGAGAGAGAGAGAGACAGAGAGAGAGAGAGACAGAGAGAGAGAGAGGGGAGAGAGATCCCCTTTTGTACTTCAACGACTTCCACATTGTTACAACACTGTACACAGCCAATAATATAACATTTTGAAATGTCTCTATTCTCTTTGAAACTCCAAAGCCAATAAAGGCCCTTTGAATTGAACTCTTTTCAAGTCCTTGTTTGCTACTACAAGCAGAATGCTTTGAACAACATCCGATAGAAAGAGACCGACGACCAGTCACGATCCCTCTGCACATTACTTATTTAAAAAGGCCTCATGTAGTCTTTTAAATTGAATTTTGTTGAAATCGTCACTGCATATCTAATACATAATTTTGTGTTTATTTCATTAAAAAAAGAAGTCTAAATATATTTGTTATGATTTATTTCTCCTCCTTTTGACATTTAAATGATCCGTCTGATCTTGTGGGTGTGTCGATATTTGTTTTAAATACAGTGCATTTGGAAGGTATTCAGACACCCACATTTTGGTACGTTACTTATTCTACAATGGATTAAATAGTTTCCCCCCTCATCAATCTACACACAATAAAAAAAAAATGTGTTTTTAGATATTATAAATAATCTTCCCCAGATCTGTGCCTCGACACAATCCTGCCTCGGAGCTCTACGGACAATTCCTTCGACCTGAATGGCTTGGTTTTTGCTCTGACATGCTCTGTCAACTGTGGGACCTTATATAGACAGGTGTGTGCCTTTCCAAATCATGTCCAATCAATTTACCACAGGTGGACTCCAATCAAGTTGTAGAAACATATCAAGGAAGATCAATGGAAACAGGATGCACCTGAGCTCAATTTTAAGTCTCATAGCAAATCAGTCTGCAAACATTTATGAAAACCTGTTTTCACTTTGTCACTAAGGAGTATTGTGATGTCATTATGGGGTATTGTGATGTCATTATGGGGTATTGTGTGTAGATTGATGAGGGGGAAAAATGTATTTAATCAATTTTAGAATAAGTCTGTAACGTAACAAAATGTGTAAAAAGGGAAGGGGTTTGAATACTTTACGACTGTAGTTAAATACAAAATATTTAAAAACAGGAAGATACTTTTTAACTGCACTGCTCTTTAATATTTCAGTCACCAGCAGGATTCACTTTACACACACACACACACACACACACACACACACACACACACACACACACACACACACACACACACACACACACACACACACACACACGCCCCCCGACACACACTCCCTCCATGTATGTATTATTCATCGTCAGGAAGTGAGTCTACTGCTGGTGATGTGGCTCCTAACAGACCGTATGTGTCCAGTATAACACACACTGCCCGAGGGTTTTTTAATTTATTTTTTATTTCACCTTTATTTAACTAGGTAGGCTAGTTGAGAACAAGTTCTCATTTACAACTGCAACCTGGCCAAGATAAAGCAAAGCAGTGCAACTCAAAACAACAACACAGAGTTACACATAAACAAACATACAGTCAGTAACACAATAGAAAAATAAGTCTATATACAATGTAAATGAGGTGAGATAAGGGAGGTAAAGGCAAAAAAAAGTAAATACAATATAGCAAGTAAAACACTGGAATGGTAGATTTGCAGTGGAAGAATGTGCAAAGTAGAGATAAAAATAATGGTTTGTTTTTTCCTGTATATAGCTCCACATTGATCTGGTACTTCCTGTATATAGCTCCACATTGATCTGGTACTTCCTGTAT
This sequence comes from Salvelinus alpinus, assembly GCF_045679555.1. Lineage (NCBI taxonomy): Eukaryota > Metazoa > Chordata > Actinopteri > Salmoniformes > Salmonidae > Salvelinus > Salvelinus alpinus. Next base: position 36,648,164 of record NC_092116.1, on the reverse strand, counting down.
ATAGCTCCACATTGATATGGTACTTCCTGTATATAGCTCCACATTGATCTGGTACTTCCTGTATATAGCTCCACATTGATCTGGTACTTCCTGTATATAGCTCCACATTGATCTGGTACTGGTACTTCCTGTATATAGCTCCACATTGATCTGGTACTGGTACTTCCTGTATATAGCTCCACATTGATCTGGTACTGGTACTTCCTGTATATAGCTCCACATTGATCTGGTACTGGTACTTCCTGTATATAGCTCCACATTGATCTGGTACTGATACTTCCTGTATATAGCTCCACATTGATCTGGTACTGGTACTTCCTGTATATAGCTCCACATTGATCTGGTACTGGTACTTCCTGTATATAGCTCCACATTGATCTGGTACTGGTACTTCCTGTATATAGCTCCACATTGATCTGGTACTGATACTTCCTGTATATAGCTCCACATTGATCTGGTACTGATACTTCCTGTATATACAGTTGAAGTCAGAAGTTTACATACACTTAGGCTGGAGTCATTAAAACTCGTTTTTCTGAGTTAACAAACTATAGTTTTGGAAAGTCGGTTAGGACATCTACTTTGTACATGACACAAGTAATTTTTCCAACAATCGTTTTGACAGATTATTTCACTTATAATTCACTGTATCACAATTCCAGTGGGTCAGAAGTTTACATACACTAAGTTTACTGTGCCTTTAAACAGCTTGGAAAATTCCAGAAAATTATGTCATGGCTTTAGAAGCTTCTGATAGGCTAATTGACATCATTTGAGTCAATTGGAGTTGTACCTGTGGATGTATTTCAAGGCCTACCTTCAAACTCAGTGCCTCTTTGCTTGACATCATGGGAAAATCTAAAGAAATCAGCCAAGACCTCAGAAAACAAATTGTAGACCTCCACAAGTCTGGTTCATCCTTGGGAGCAATTTCCAAACACCTGAAGGTACCACGTTCATCTGTATAAACAATTGTGCGCAAGTATAAACACCATGGGACCACGTAGACGTCATACCATACGTGCTACCTGTCCCAGACCTGCTGGTTTCAACTCTCTAGACACAGCAGGAGGGGTAGAGACACTCTTAATGATCGGCTATGAAAAGCCAACTGACATTTACTCCTGAGGTGCTAACTTGTTGCACCCTCGACAACTACTGTGATTATTATTATTTGACCCTGCTGGTCATCTATGAACATTTGAACATCTTGGCCATGTTCTGTTATAATCTCCACCCGGCACTGCCAGAAGAGGACTGGCCACCCCTCACAGCGTGGTTCCTCTCTAGGTTTCTTCCTAGGTTTTGGCCTTTCTAGGGAGTTTTTCCTAGCCCCCGTGTTTCTACATCTGCATTGCTTGCTGTTTGGGGTTTTAGGCTGGGTTTCTGTACAGCACTTTGAGATATCAGCTGATGTAAGAAGGGCTATATAAATAAATTTGATACCGCTCAGGAAGGAGACGCGTTCTGTCTCCTAGAGATGAACGTACTTTGGTGCGAAAAGTGCAAATCAATCCCAGAACAACACCAAAGGACTTTGTGAAGATGCTGGAGGAAACAGGTACAAAGGTATCTATATCCACAGTAAAACGAGTCCTATATCGACATAACCTGAAAGGCCGCTCAGCAAGGAAGAAGCCACTGCTCCAAAACCAACATAAAAAAGCCAGACTACGGTTTGCAACTGCACATGGGGATGAAGATCGTACTTTTTGGAGAAATGTCCTCAGGTCTGATGAAACAAAAATATAACTGTTTGGCCATAATGACCATCGTTATGTTTGCGAGCCGAAGAACACCATCCCAACCGTGAAGCACGGGGGTGGCAGCATCATGTTGTGGGGGTGCTTTGCTGCAGGAGGGACTGGAGCACTTCACAAAATAGATGGCATCATGAGACAGGAAAATTATGTGGATATATTGAAGCAACATCTCAAGACATATGTCAGGAAGTTAAAGCTTGGTCGCAAATGGGTCTTCCAAATGGACAATGACCCCAAGCATACTTCCAAAGTTGTGACAAAATGTCTTAAGGACAACAAAGTCAAGGTATTGGAGTGACCATCCCAAAGCCCTGACCTCAATCCTATAGAAAATTTGTGGGCAGAACTGAAAAAGCTTGTACGAGCAAGGAGGCCTACAAACCTGACACAGTTACACAAGCTCTGTCAGGAGGAATGGGCCAAAATGCACCCAACTTATTGTGGGAAGCTTGTGGAAGGCTACCCAAAACGTTTGACCCAAGTTCAACAATTTAAAAGCAATGCTACTAAATACTAATTGAGTGTATGTAAACTTCTGACCCACTGGGAATGTGATGAAAGAAATAAAAGCTGAAATAAATGATTCTCTCTACTATTATTCTGACATTTCACATTCTTAATATACATAATATACAATATATATCTCGACCCAACTTATGATCCAAGATGGCGTAGCAGTCAGATGTCCTTTGTCCTCGTCCTGTCCCGTGTATATATTTTTTATATATTTTTCTTCGCATTTCTTTTTATATATATATTTTTTCTTCTTAAAAACTCAACTTCAAAACACTCTCCTGCAACCTACCTCACCAAATGTGGTGCGGATCTGCTTTTTTCTCCTCAAAGGTATTATTCACCTCGTATCCGAAATCTACAACAGAAGCTAGCCAGTAGTTAGCCAGCTCACAAGCTAACGTGAGTAGTTCAGCTAACCACAGCTAGCGCTTATCAGCTATCCTTTAGCTCTGAAAACTATTGCCAGTTTTGTACAACGCGACTCAGACCAGAGCATACCAGACCTATTTTCTCTCCATATCCCCGGATTTTTACCGCAAGCTCTGGACATTTACACCTGGATCTTGCAGCTAACTAGCTGCTATCCGAGTGACTATTGGCTAACATCAATTCCGGAGCAAACACCAATTATCCCGGAGCTAGCCAGCTGAAGAGTTCCATCAGCCACTCCTGGGCTACTATCACCTATCCGGACCCGTTTTACTGCCGATGCGGAGCCCCGCCGGGCCTTCACGACTGGGATACCGACGTAATCTGCCCGAGGGAGTTATTCATCTAGCCAGAAGTTAGCCAGCTCACAAGCTAACGTGAGTAGTTCAGCTAACCACAGCTAGCGCTTATCAGCTATCCTTTAGCTCTGAAAACTATTGCCAGTTTTGTACAACGCGACTCAGACCAGAGCATACCAGACCTATTTTCTCTCCATATCCCCGGATTTTTACCGCAATCTCTGGACATTTACACCTGGATCTTGCAGCTAACTAGCTGCTATCCGAGTGACTATTGGCTAACATCAATTCCGGAGCAAACACCAATTATCCCGGAGCTAGCCAGCTGAAGAGTTCCATCAGCCACTCCTGGGCTACAATTACCTATCCGGACCCGTTTTACTGCCGATGCGGAGCCCCACCGGGCCTTCACGACTGGGATACCGACGTTATCTGCCCGAGGGAGTTATTCAACTGGCCCCTCCATCGCGACGTAACCTGAACGCCCATATGCTAACTGCGGCCCGCTAATCGTTAGCTGTCTTGAGCATATCGGCTGCTATCTGAACAGGTCTATCGAACAATCTTACGCCGCGGGCTAGCTTAGTGGAGGCCTCACTACTCCATCTACGGCTGCCCCCTGGACACTATGATCACTTGGCTACATAGCTGATGCTTGCTTGACTGTCCATTAATTCACGGTACTCCATTCCGTTTATTTGTGTTTTATCTGTCGGCTCTGTGCTTTAACTCAGGATCTGTGTGTAGTTAATCCGACCCTCTCTGCCTAGCCGTCGCCATTTTTACCTGCTGCTGCTGTGTTAACTGACTAGCTGCTGTTATCTCACCTGTTGTTTTAGCTAGCTCTCCCAATCAAGACCTGCAATCACTTTATGCCTTATTGTATGTCTCCCTCAAATATCAATATGCCTTGCATACTGTTGTTCAGGCTAGCTATCATTGTTTTGGTTTGCAATGGACCCCGTAGTTCCACTCTCCGTACCTCTGATACCCCCTTCGTCCCACCCCCCACACATGCGGTGACCTCACCCATTGAGACCAGCATGTCCAGAGATACAACCTCTCTTATCATCACCCAGTGCCTGGGCTTGCCTCCGCTGTACCCACGCCCCACCATACCCCTGTCTGCACATTATGCCCAGAATCTATTCTACCACGCCCATAAATCTGCTCCTTTTATTCTTTGTCCCCAACGCTCTAGGCGACCAGTTTTGATAGCCTTTAGCCGCACCCTCATCCTACTACTCCTCTGTTCCTCGGGTGATGTGGAGGTAAACCCAGGCCCTGCATGTCCCCAGTCACCCTCATTTGTTGACTTCTGTGATCGAAAAAGCCTTGGCCTCATGCATGTCAACATCAGAAGCCTCCTCCCTAAGTTTGCCTTACTCACCGCTTTAGCACACTCTGCCAACCCTGATGTCCTTGCCGTGTCCGAATCCTGGCTTAGGAAGGCCACCAAAAATTCTGAGATTTCCATACCCAACTATAACACTTTCCGTCAAGATAGAACTGCCAAAGGGGGAGGAGTTGCAATCTACTGCAGAGATAGCCTGCAAAGTTCTGTCATACTTTCCAGGTCTATGCCCAAACAGTTCGAACTTCTAATTTTAAAAATTAATCTCTCCAGAAATAAGTCTCTCACTGTTGCCGCCTGCTACCGACCCCCCTCAGCTCCCAGCTGTGCCCTGGACACCATCTGTGAATTGATCGCTCCCCATCTAGCTTCAGAGTTTGTTCTGTTAGGTGACCTAAACTGGGATATGCTTAACACCCCGGCAGTCCTACAATCCAAGCTTGATGCCCTCAATCTCACACAAATCATCAAGGAACCCACCAGGTACAACCCTAAATCCGTAAACATGGGCACCCTAATAGACATTATCCTGACCAACCTGCCCTCCAAATATACCTCTGCTGTCTTCAATCAAGATCTCAGTGATCACTGCCTCATTGCCTGTATCCGCCACGGGTCCGCGGTCAAACGACCACCCCTCATCACTGTCAAACGCTCCCTAAAACACTTCTGCGAGCAGGCCTTTCTAATCGACCTGGCCCGGGTTCCCTGGAAGGATATTGACCTCATCCCGTCAGTTGAGGATGCCTGGTCATTCTTTAAATGTTACTTCCTCACCATATTAGACAAGCATGCTCCGTTCAAAAAATGCAGAACCAAGAACAGATATAGCCCCTGGTTCACTCCAGACCTGACTGCCCTCGACCAGCACAAAAACATCCTGTGGCGAACTGCAATAGCATCGAAGAGCCCCCGCGATATGCAACTGTTCAGGGAAGTCAGGAACCAATACACGCAGTCAGTCAGGAAAGCAAAGGCCAGCTTTTTCAAGCAGAAATTTGCATCCTGTAGCTCTAACTCCAAAAAGTTCTGGGATACTGTAAAGTCCATGGAGAACAAGAGCACCTCCTCCCAGCTGCCCACTGCACTGAGGCTAGGTAACACGGTCACCACCGATAAATCCGTGATAATCGAAGACTTCAACAAGCATTTCTCAATGGCTGGCCATGCCTTCCTCCTGGCGACTCCAACCTTGGCCAACAGCCCCGTCCCCTCCGCTGCTACTCGCCCAAGCCTCCCCAGCTTCTCCTTTACCCAAATCCAGATAGCAGATGTTCTGAAAGAGCTGGAAAACCTGGACCCATACAAATCAGCTGGGCTTGACAATCTGGACCCCCTATTTCTGAAACTGTCCGCCGCCATTGTCGCACCCCCTATCACCAGCCTGTTCAACCTCTCCTTCGTATCATCTGAGATCCCCAAGGATTGGAAAGCTGCCGCGGTCATCCCCCTCTTCAAAGGGGGAGACACCCTGGACCCAAACTGTTACAGACCTATATCCATCCTGCCCTGCCTATCTAAGGTCTTCGAAAGCCAAGTCAACAAACAGATCACTGACCATCTCGAATCCCACCGTACCTTCTCCGCTGTGCAATCCGGTTTCCGAGCCGGTCATGGGTGCACCTCAGCCACGCTCAAGGTACTAAACGATATCATAACCGCCATCGATAAAAGACATTACTGTGCAGCCGTCTTCATCGACCTGGCCAAGGCTTTCGACTCTGTCAATCACCATATTCTTATCGGCAGACTCAGTAGCCTCGGTTTTTCTAATGACTGCCTTGCCTGGTTCACCAACTACTTTGCAGACAGAGTTCAGTGTGTCAAATCGGAGGGCATGTTGTCCGGTCCTCTGGCAGTCTCTATGGGGGTACCACAGGGTTCAATTCTCGGGCCGACTCTTTTCTCTGTATACATCAATGATGTTGCTCTTGCTGCGGGCGATTCCCTGATCCACCTCTACGCAGACGACACCATTCTATATACTTCCGGCCCTTCCTTGGACACTGTACTATCTAACCTCCAAACGAGCTTCAATGCCATACAACACTCCTTCCGTGGCCTCCAACTGCTCTTAAACGCTAGTAAAACCAAATGCATGCTTTTCAACCGCTCGCTGCCTGCACCCGCACGCCCGACTAGCATCACCACCCTGGACGGTTCCGACCTAGAATATGTGGACATCTATAAGTACCTAGGTGTCTGGCTAGACTGCAAACTCTCCTTCCAGACTCATATCAAACATCTCCAATCCAAAATCAAAGCAAGAATCGGCTTTCTATTCCGCAACAAAGCCTCCTTCACTCACGCCGCCAAACTTACCCTAGTAAAACTGACTATCCTACCGATCCTCGACTTCGGCGATGTCATCTACAAAATAGCTTCCAATACTCTACTCAGCAAACTGGATGCAGTTTATCACAGTGCCATTCGTTTTGTTACTAAAGCACCTTATACGACCCACCACTGCGACCTGTATGCCCTAGTCGGCTGGCCCTCGCTACATGTTCGTCGTCAGACCCACTGGCTCCAGGTCATCTACAAGGCTATGCTAGGTAAAGTGCCGCCTTATCTCAGTTCACTGGTCACGATGGCTACACCCACCTGCAACACGCGCTCCAGCAGGTGTATCTCACTGATCATCCCTAAAGCCAAAACCTCATTTGGACGCCTTTCCTTCCAGTTCTCTGCTGCCTGCGACTGGAACGAATTGCAAAAATCTCTGAAGTTGGAGACTTTTATCTCCCTCAACAACTTTAAAAATCTGCTATCCGAGCAGCTAACCGATCGCTGCAGCTGTACATAGTCCATCTGTAAACTACCCACCCAATTTACCTACCTCACCCCCCATACTGCTTTTATTTATTTACTTTTCTGCTCTTTTGCACACCAGTATCTCTTCTTGCACATGATCATCTGATGATTTATCACTCCAGTGTTAATCTGCTAAATTGTAATTATTCGATTTATTGCCTACCTCATGCCTTTTGCACACATTGTATATAGATTCTCTTTTTTTTTTCTACCATGTTATTGACTTGTTTATTGTTTACTCCATGTGTAACTCTGTGTTGTCTGTTCACACTGCTATGCTTTATCTTGGCCAGGTCGCAGTTGCAAATGAGAACTTGTTCTCAACTAGCCTACCTGGTTAAATAAAGGTGAAATAAAAAATAAAATAAATAAAAATATAAAGTGTTGATCCTAACTGACCTAAGACAGGGAATTTTTACTAGGATTAAATGTCAGGAATTGTGAAAAAACGGAGTTTAAATGTATTTGGCTAAGGTGTATGTAAACTTCCGACTTGAACTGTGTGTGTGTGTGTGTGTGTGTGTGTATGTGTGTACTGTGTCTGTTTGTGTGTGTGTGTGTGTGTGTGTGTGTGTGTGTGTGTGTGTGTGTGTGTGTGTGTAGTCTTATGCAACATCTCTGAGCTCAGTGTGAGTTTTCAGCTCACCAGATCGTTGACCCTAATCATACCAACTACCTGCTACACACCTTTGTTTACATCCCTGTTAGTGAGGATTTTATCCATCGTCAAGATAATCCATCCACCTGACAGGTGTGGCATTTTATCCATCGTCAAGATAATCCATCCACCTGACAGGTGTGGCATTTTATCCATCGTCAAGATAATCCATCCACCTGACAGGTGTGTAGCATTTTATCCATCGTCAAGATAATCCATCCACCTGACAGGTGTGTAGCATTTTATCCATCGTCAAGATAATCCATCCACCTGACAGGTGTGGCATATTATCCATCGTCAAGATAATCCATCCACCTGACAGGTGTGGCATATTATCCATCGTCAAGATAATCCATCCACCTGACAGGTGTGGCATTTTATCCATCGTCAAGATAATCCATCCACCTGACAGGTGTGGCATTTTATCCATCGTCAAGATAATCCATCCACCTGACAGGTGTGGCATTTTATCCATCGTCAAGATAATCCATCCACCTGACAGGTGTGTAGCATTTTATCCATCGTCAAGATAATCCATCCACCTGACAGGTGTGTAGCATTTTATCCATCGTCAAGATAATCCATCCACCTGACAGGTGTGGCATATTATCCATCGTCAAGATAATCCATCCACCTGACAGGTGTGGCATATTATCCATCGTCAAGATAATCCATCCACCTGACAGGTGTGGCATTTTATCCATCGTCAAGATAATCCATCCACCTGACAGGTGTGGCATTTTATCCATCGTCAAGATAATCCATCCACCTGACAGGTGTGGCATTTTATCCATCGTCAAGATAATCCATCCACCTGACAGGTGTGGCATATCAAGAAGCTGATTAAATGATGACTACAACAGTCTACAGCGCTGTACCCCCTTCCTCCTCTTCCTCCTCCGGCTTCTTCACCTGTGGGATCGTCTGAGACCAGCCACCAGGTCAGCTGTTGAAACTGTGGGTTTGCACAACCAAAGAATTTCTGCACCAACTGTCAGAAACCGTCTCAGGGAAGCTCATCTGCGTACTCGTCATCCTCACCAGGGTCATGACCTGACTGCAGTTCGGCGTCGTAACCGACTTCAGTGGGCAAATGCTGACCTTCGATGGCCACTGGCACGCTGGAGAAGTGTGCTCTTCACGGTTGAACCCCGGTTTCAACTGTACCGGGCAGATGGCAGACAGCGTGTATGGCGTTGTGTGGGCAAACGGTTTGCTGATGTCAACATTGTGAACAGAGTGCCCCATGGTGGGGTGATGGTATGAGCAGGTATAAGCTATGAACAACAAACACAATTGCATTTTATCAATCACAAATTGAATGCACAGAGAAACCGTGATGAGATCCTGAGGCCCCTTCGTCGTGCCATTCATCCGCCTCCATCACCTCATGTTTCTGCATGATAATGCACAGCCCCATGTCGCAAGGATCTGTACACAATTCCTGGAAGCTGAAAATGTCCCAGTTCTTCCATGGCCTGCATACTCACCAGACATGTTACCCATTGAGCATGTTTGGGATGCTCTGGATCGGCGTGTACGACAGCTTGTTCCAGATCCAGCAACTTCTCACAGCCATTGACGAGGAAGTGGGACAACATTCCACAGGCCACAATCAACATCCTGATCATCTCTATGTGAAGGAGATGTGTTGAGCTGCATGAGGCAAATGGTGGTCACACCAGATACTGACTGGTTTTCTAATCCACAACCCCTACCTTTCTTTTTAAGATATCTGTGACCAACATAGATTAGGGCCTAATTTATTTATTTCAAATGGACAGATTTCCTTCTATGAACTGTAACTCAATAAAATCTTAGAAATTGTTGCATGTTGCGTTTATATTTTTTGTTCAGTGTACATAATTTACTGATGGTCCCTAACAAGCCCCGTAGGGATATCCAATGTGAAACCAAATTGAGCATGGCATTATGATCGTTGTTCGCAGCTGTGAATGGATGATCCCTGGTGCTGCCAGAGGAAGGCAGGACTCAAAGAAACACATAAAACTGGTTCCCTTCATTCTGTGACGTATAAAACTGGTTCCCTTCATTCTGTGACGTATAAAACTGGTTCCCTTCATTCAGTGACATAAAACTGGTTCCCTTCATTCAGTGACGTATAAAACTGGTTCCCTTCATTCAGTGACATAAAACTGGTTCCCTTCATTCTGTGATGTATAAAACTGGTTCCCTTCATTCTGTGACGTATAAAACTGGTTCCCTTCATTCTGTGACGTATAAAACTGGTTCCCTTCATTCTGTGACGTATAAAACTGGTTCCCTTCATTCTGTGACATATACAACTGGTTCCCTTCATTCTGTGACATATAAAACTGGTTCCCTTCATTCTGTGACATATAAAACTGGTTCCCTTCATTCTGTGACGTATAAAACTGGTTCCCTTCATTCTGTGACATAAAACTGGTTCCCTTCATTCTGTGACGTATAAAACTGGTTCCCTTCATTCTGTGACGTATAAAACTGGTTCCCTTCATTCTGTGACGTATAAAACTGGTTCCCTTCATTCTGTGACGTATAAAACTGGTTCCCTTCATTCTGTGACGTATAAAACTGGTTCCCTTCATTCTGTGACGTATAAAACTGGTTCCCTTCATTCTGTGACGTATAAAACTGGTTCCCTTCATTCTGTGACATAAAACTGGTTCCCTTCATTCTGTGACATATAAAACTGGTTCCCTTCATTCTGTGACGTATAAAACTGGTTCCCTTCATTCTGTGACGTATAAAACTGGTTCCCTTCATTCTGTGACGTATAAAACTGGTTCCCTTCATTCTGTGACGTATAAAACTGGTTCCCTTCATTCTGTGACGTATAAAACTGGTTCCCTTCATTCTGTGACGTATAAAACTGGTTCCCTTCATTATGTGACGTATAAAACTGGTTCCCTTCATTATGTGATGTATAAAACTGGTTCCCTTCATTCTGTGACATATAAAACTGGTTCCCTTCATTCTGTGATGTATAAAACTGGTTCCCTTCATTCTGTGACGTATAAAACTGGTTCCCTTCATTCAGTGACATATAAAACTGGTTCCCTTCATTCTGTGACATAAAACTGGTTCCCTTCATTCTGTGACGTATAAAACTGGTTCCCTTCATTATGTGACGTATAAAACTGGTTCCCTTCATTCTGTGACGTATAAAACTGGTTCCCTTCATTCTGTGACGTATAAAACTGGTTCCCTTCATTCTGTGACATATAAAACTGGTTCCCTTCATTCTGTGACGTATAAAACTGGTTCCCTTCATTCTGTGACGTATAAAACTGGTTCCCTTCATTATGTGACATATAAAACTGGTTCCCTTCATTCTGTGACGTATAAAACTGGTTCCCTTCATTCTGTGACATAAAACTGGTTCCCTTCATTCTGTGACATATAAAACTGGTTCCCTTCATTCTGTGACATAAAACTGGTTCCCTTCATTCTGTGACGTATAAAACTGGTCCCCTTCATTATGTGACATATACAACTGGTTCCCTTCATTCTGTGACATATAAAACTGGTTCCCTTCATTCTGTGACATAAAACTGGTTCCCTTCATTCTGTGACATATAAAACTGGTTCCCTTCATTCTGTGACGTATAAAACTGGTTCCCTTCATTCTGTGACATATAAAACTGGTTCCCTTCATTCTGTGACATAAAACTGGTTCCCTTCATTCTGTGACATACCATTTTATTCTATATCTTCTCTCAAATCTCAGTTTTGGACGAGACTGACTTTATGACCAGAATTAGGCCTATCCCACTCACACTTTGTAGTAAATTCTGACACTAAAATAAATATTTCTGTCTGAATGTTTCTGACGCATATCGATACCACAGAGGCCATTTTCAAAACGTGAAGTTGACCAGTCAAATTGCCAGGGTTAGAGGTTCCAAGCCCGTTCTAAGAGAAGGGGAGATTGTCAGGGTTAGAGGTTCCAAGCCCATTCTAAGAGAAGGGGAGGTTGTCAGGGTTAGAGGTTCCAAGCCCATTCTAAGAGAAGGGGAGGTTGTCAGGGTTAGAGGTTCCAAGCCCATTCTCAGGGAAAGGGAGGTTGTCAGGGTTAGAGGTTCCAAGCCCATTCTCAGGGAAAGGGAGGTTGTCAGGGTTAGAGGTTCCAAGCCCGTTCTAAGAGAAGGGGAGGTTGTCAGGGTTAGAGGTTCCAAGCCCATTCTCAGGGAAAGGGAGGTTGTCAGGGTTAGAGGTTCCAAGCCCATTCTAAGGGAAGGGGAGGTTGTCAGGGTTAGAGGTTCCAAGCCCATTCTCAGGGAAGGGGAGGTTGTCAGGGTTAGAGGTTCCAAGCCCGTTCTAAGAGAAGGGGAGGTTGTCAGGGTTAGAGGTTCCAAGCCCATTCTCAGGGAAAGGGAGGTTGTCAGGGTTAGAGGTTCCAAGCCCATTCTCAGGGAAAGGGAGGTTGTCAGGGTTAGAGGTTCCAAGCCCGTTCTAAGAGAAGGGGAGGTTGTCAGGGTTAGAGGTTCCAAGCCCATTCTAAGGGAAGGGGAGGATGTCAGAGTTAGAGGTTCCAAGCCCATTCTAAGGGAAGGGGAGGTTGTCAGGGTTAGAGGTTCCAAGCGAAGGGGAGGTTGTCAGGGTTAGAGGTTCCAAGCCCATTCTAAGGGAAGGGGAGGTTGTCAGGGTTAGAGGTTCCAAGCCCATTCTCAGGGAAGGGGAGGTTGTCAGGGTTAGAGGTTCCAAGCCCGTTCTAAGAGAAGGGGAGGTTGTCAGGGTTAGAGGTTCCAAGCCCATTCTCAGGGAAAGGGAGGTTGTCAGGGTTAGAGGTTCCAAGCCCATTCTCAGGGAAGGGGAGGATGTCAGGGTTAGAGGTTCCAAGCCTGTTCTAAGGGAAGGGGAGGATGTCAGGGTTAGAGGTTCCAAGCCCATTCTAAGGGAAGGGGAGGATGTCAGGGTTAGAGGTTCCAAGCCCATTCTAAGGGAAGGGGAGGATGTCAGGGTTAGAGGTTCCAAGCCTGTTCTAAGGGAAGGGGAGGATGTCAGGGTTAGAGGTTCCAAGCCCGTTCTAAGAGAAGGGGAGGTTGTCAGGGTTAGAGGTTCCAACCGTTCTAAGGGAAGGGGAGGATGTCAGGGTTAGAGGTTCCAACCATTCTAAGGGAAGGGGAGGATGTCAGGGTTAGAGGTTCCAAGCCCATTCTAAGAGAAGGGGAGGTTGTCAGGGTTAGAGGTTCCAAGCCTGTTCTAAGAGAAGGGGAGGTTGTCAGGGTTAGAGGTTCCAAGCCCATTCTAAGAGAAGGATGTCAGGGTTAGAGGTTCCAAGCCTGTTCCAAAGGAAGGGGAGGTTGTCAGGGTTAGAGGTTCCAAACCTGTTCTAAGGGAAGGGTTCCTCTCTAATGGTTTCTCTCAGCATCTCTCTCTCTCTCAATATATAGGTCAAGGCCCACAATGCTGGTCTGGTGGGGGGGGCATAATTGGGTCGGTTGAGACAAGCTAACTAACCAGTGTGTAATCAGCTCAGGTCGTCACCGCTCAGCAATGACATCCCCCCCCCATCCCAGAATGCTTTGGCCTATGTGCATCATCGTGGACAGGGTTCTCTGTGACAATTTTTATTTTTTATTTAACCAGGAAGGGCTCATTGAGATTTAAAATCTCTTTTTCAAGTATCACAGTAATGATAACATCACAGCTAGTAGCAACGACGGGGCACAATGTTAGTAGAACGTCACAGGGGTTCTCTAAACACCCCATCAGCCAATCAGAGCCCCCGGAACCCCACTGTGAGGTCACCGGGGAAGGCCCAGGCAATTTGTGATTGGGTTGATGTCATCACTGGCACTCCTTCCAATTTCACCACCTTTGTTTACGAGCACTACCCATGGAAGGGAGGGAGGGAGGGAGGGAGGGAGGGAGGGAGGGAGGGGAGGAAACGGTGGCATAAAAAACCAGCCAACCAAATGATTTTGGTCTTTGACCCTTTGAATGGAGAGAGGGATATAAGGAGGAGGGAGAGACTAACAGAGGGACGTGGGTTTGGTGTCGACCCTGACCCCGTTTGGAGAGAGGGAGGGGTTTGTTTGGGCTTGTAAACAAGCAGCCATTGTGGGTGATACACAATGCTATAGTAGCCATAGGGACGGCTGCTGTTATGAGGGTTACCACGGTAACACATGGAAGCCCTAACTCTGGTAGCTGGGACACACACACACACACACACACGGCAAGTGCTCAAAATTAAAAAAAAAGGTGCACCCCCCCCCCGGCTTAAAAAAATTAATAATTCACAACATCAACTGCCTCTGTAGCAAAGGCCTATTTATGTCTGCAACAACACACTCATCATCACAAATTGTCAGCGAGTTAGTTATAGCGCCTCCAAAACACATGATTCATATGGGGCTATCAGCTGATCCTTGATTTTGATCATTGATGTAAATATGCTATTTAGCTAGCTTGATTTAAAAAAATATTATTTTTTAACTTACTGTGATTTAAAATCGTCAATGGTTTTAAACATTAACTTCACAATATTCAGAATGTTCCAACTCATGATACAGTGAGTATTGGGACAGTGACTCATTATTTGTTGTTCTGTACTCATTATTTGTTGTTCAGTACTCATTATTTGTTGTTCTGTACTCATTATTTGTTGTTCTGTACTCATTATTTGTTGTTCTGGCTGTGTACTCATTATTTGTTGTTCTGTACTCATTATTTGTTGTTCTGTACTCATTATTTGTTGTTCTGTACTCATTATTTGTTGTTCTGTACTCATTATTTGTTGTTCTGTACTCATTATTTGTTGTTCTGGCTGTGTACTCATTATTTGTTGTTCTGTACTCATTATTTGTTGTTCTGGCTGTGTACTCATTATTTGTTGTTCTGTACTCATTATTTGTTGTTCTGTACTCATTATTTGTTGTTCTGGCTGTGTACTCATTATTTGTTGTTCTGGCTCTGTACTCATTATTTGTTGTTCTGTACTCATTATTTGTTGTTCTGTACTCATTATTTGTTGTTCTGTACTCATTATTTGTTGTTCTGTACTCATTATTTGTTGTTCTGTACTCATTATTTGTTGTTCTGTACTCATTATTTGTTGTTCTGGCTGTGTACTCATTATTTGTTGTTCTGTACTCATTATTTGTTGTTCTGGCTGTGTACTCATTATTTGTTGTTCTGTACTCATTATTTGTTGTTCTGTACTCATTATTTGTTGTTCTGGCTCTGTACTCATTATTTGTTGTTCTGTACTCATTATTTGTTGTTCTGTACTCATTATTTGTTGTTCTGGCTGTGTACTCATTATTTGTTGTTCTGGCTCTGTACTCATTATTTGTTGTTCTGTACTCATTATTTGTTGTTCTGTACTCATTATTTGTTGTTCTGGCTGTGTACTCATTATTTGTTGTTTTGGCTGTGTACTCATTATTTGTTGTTTTGGCTGTGTACTCATTATTTGTTGTTCTGGCTATGTACTCCAGCACTTTAGATTTGAAATGATACTTGAGGGTATTTTCATCGGTGAACCGTTTAGAAATTACAGCCCTTTTTGTACATCGTCCCTCACATTTTAAAGGGTCCAAAAGTATTGGGACAAATGCACATATGTGTATTAAAGTAAACTGAACTAAAATATAAAATGCAACATGGAACAATTTCAAATATTTTACTGTTACAGTTCATATTAGGACATCAGTCCATTTAAAAAGGGCTTATTATTAAATTATTATTATTATATTATTAATTATTATAATATTATTATAAATTATTATTAATATTATTATTATTATTAAATGTATATTATTTATTATTATTATTAATTATTTATATTATTATTATATTTATATTATTAAATTATTATTATGATTAATTATTATTATTATTATTATTATATTTATATTATTAATTAGTATATTTATATTAAATTATTATTACAGACAGAAATACTCCTCCTCCTCCTCCAAAACCAACTCACGTTTGAATTCAGTCATGGCCACTAGCATTTCTTAATTCACCAAATCTAAAACAAAAACAAGCGCAGTCGCCCTTTAATGTGCCTCATGCAAACAGAATGTATTTTTTTTTGTAACGTGAGTTGAGTAAATAAATCACAGCACATTTTGATAGGTACACTTACTGTTTTTACTTCCTGCTTTTACTTCCTGCTTTTACTTCAATGGCCGCCAGTCCACCCACTATGCCATCATAGAGTTGAATGGGGATGTTGTTCTATTCATTTCATTTCTATGGTAGCACATGCAGAGAGGAGAAGAAAAAAAATTATCAGACTTTTTTGGGGGGGCTATTTGAACGTTTATTACAGTATTTGTCCGGCCAGTAACGGTCATCCAAAATTCCATGACTGTCACAGCCCTAACACACAACCGCAGTTAAACACACGTGCAGGAACACACACAGTCCAAGCGCCTGTGTGACTTTTCCAACAGAAACTGACTGACCAACAGACCAGCAGCATCTCTTTGAACAAGGGGAGAGAGAGAGACTGAGGAGAGAGAGCGAGCGAGCGAGAGACTGAGGAGAGAGAGCGAGCGAGCGAGAGACTGAGTAGAGAGAGCGAGCGAGCGAGAGACTGAGGAGAGAGAGCGAGCGAGCGAGAGACTGAGGAGAGAGAGCGAGCGAGAGACTGAGGAGAGCGAGCGAGCGAGAGACTGAGGAGAGAGAGCACGAGCGAGAGACTGAGTAGAGAGAGCGAGCGAGAGACTGAGGAGAGAGAGCGAGCGAGCGAGAGACTGAGGAGAGAGAGCGAGCGAGCGAGAGACTGAGGAGAGCGAGCGAGCGAGAGACTGAGGGGAGAGAGCGAGCGAGCGACTGAGGAGAGAGAGCGAGCGAGCGAGAGACTGAGGAGAGAGAGCGAGCGAGCGAGAGACTGAGGAGAGAGCAAGCGAGAGACTGAGGAGAGAGAGCAAGCGAGAGACTGAGGAGAGAGAGCGAGCGAGAGACTGAGGAGAGAGAGCGAGCGAGCGAGAGACTGAGGAGAGAGAGAGAGAGGCTGAGGAGAAAGAGCGAGCGAGCGAGAGACTGAGGAGAGAGAGCGAGCGAGAGACTGAGGAGAGAGAGCGAGCGAGCGAGAGACTGAGGAGAGAGAGCGAGCGAGCAAGAGACTGAGGAGAGAGAGAAGGAAGACTAGCATGCATTTCTTAGGGAGGGTTTGGACTAGAGGATTTCTGCTGTCCAGTCTGGTATTTCACTTCACTCTGAATTAGTTGCCATTTCAGCACCCTTGACCTCTCCTCTGTCTGTCCCCTTAAACACACACGTCATGAACTCAGTCAGTGGTCACCGGGGTAACCCCGGATTGCTCCCCAAGAGCTTTAGTACGATGCCCGGTCCCATCGTGCTGCGCTGTGAAAAGACCGGGGCAGAGAGGGGGCGAGGTGGGTCTATGCCCGCTGCTAGTCACCCCCCCACACAGCACTGGCACCCAACCAATTTAACCAGTTCTCATATCGTTGACAAGAAACGTCTCATTCTGAGTGTGGACTGTCTTTGGTTAGTGACGAGACTGTCTTTGGTTAGTGACGAGACTGTCTTTGGTTAGTGACTAGACTGTCCTTGGTTAGTGACTAGACTGTCCTTGGTTAGTGACTAGACTGTCCTTGGTTAGTGACTAGACTGTCCTTGGTTAGTGACTAGACTGTCCTTGGTTAGTGACTAGACTAGACTGTCTTTGGTTAGTGACTAGACTGTCTTTGGTTAGTGACTAGACTGTCTTTGGTTAGTGACTAGACTGTCTTTGGTTAGTGACTAGACTAGACTGTCTTTGGTTAGTGACTAGACTGTCTTTGGTTAGTGACTAGAATGTCTTTGGTTAGTGACTAGACTGTGTGATGCTGTGAGACTGTCTTTGGTTAGTGACTAGACTAAGTGATGCTGTCTTTGGTTAGTGACTAGGCTGTGTGATGCTGTGAGACTGTCTTTGGTTAGTGACTAGACCAAGTGATGCTGTCTTTGGTTAGTGACTAGACTGTGTGATGCTGTGAGACTGTCTTTGGTTAGTGACTAGACCAAGTGATGCTGTCTTTGGTTAGTGACTAGGCTGTGTGATGCTGTGAGACTGTCTTTGGTTAGTGACTAGGCTGTGTGATGCTGTGAGACTGTCTTTGGTTAGTGACTAGACTAAGTGATGCTGTCTTTGGTTAGTGACTAGGCTGTGTGATGCTGTGAGACTGTCTTTGGTTAGTGACTAGACCAAGTGATGCTGTCTTTGGTTAGTGACTAGGCTGTGTGATGCTGTGAGACTGTCTTTGGTTAGTGACTAGGCTGTGTGATGCTGTGAGACTGTCTTTGGTTAGTGACTAGACTAAGTGATGCTGTCTTTGGTTAGTGACTAGGCTGTGTGATGCTGTGAGACTGTCTTTGGTTAGTGACTAGACCAAGTGATGCTGTCTTTGGTTAGTGACTAGGCTGTGTGATGCTGTGAGACTGTCTTTGGTTAGTGACTAGACTGTGTGATGCTGTGAGACTGTCTGTGGTTAGTGACTAGACCAAGTGATGCTGTCTTTGGTTAGTGACTAGACTGTGTGATGCTGTGAGACTGTCTTTGGTTAGTGACTAGACCAAGTGATGCTGTCTTTGGTTAGTGACTAGGCTCTCAACTTTACCAGCATCGTAGCGTACGTATCGATGAATCGGTGTGACATATGAAATACGAGTGATAGTGTAATCAACGTGTAATAACTACGTAAAGAATGTATGAACGCGTTCAATTATTATGTGACGTACATATTCAGGTCCTGATTGGTCAACAAGCTTATTTGACACGTCAAATAGTGTTATTTGACGCGTATCTTTTTTGACACACAAACACCCAAATTGTGCGCCGCCCTATGGGACTCCCAATCACGGCCGGATGTGATACAGCCTGGATTCGAACCAGGGACTGTAGTGACGCCTCTTGCACTGAGAAGCAGTGCCTTAGACCGCTGCGTCCATGTGTGTTAACTATTTAACTGTACTAGAATGCTTAAAAGGCTGCTAAAAATGTAAATATCGGTATCAGGTTTTTGGGCAAGGAAAATATCGGTACCGGCCAAAAATATCATATCGGTGCATCACTAGTTTCCATGGTAATGTTTGAATGTGGAAAGCAGCATGCAAGCTCCACTAGCCTACCGCTTTGAGACACACCTGCAGAGAACTATCCATCGAGCTTTGAAATGTCAGGGGAGCGAGAGAGAGACAGAGACAGCAGGCCGTCTACAACACTATGTAATGTCAGGGGTAATTCCACGGAAATGGAATTGAGCCAAGACTCCGATTTTTCACTTAAAATGTCTGCCAAACAAAAATCATTGATTTTAAAGTTTAACAAACATTAACAAACTCTATGCACAAGGACAACTTTTAACATTTTACAAAAACACATTTTATTTATTTATCTAGGCAGGTAAGAATACATTCTTATTTACTGGTAGAAATGTACAGATGAAAAGTTTGGTAACAGAATTTCGGTAAAATCTCCCTCAGTTTTTAAAAACTCCAAATTCAGTTTATGAAAAACGTCTGCAGAAAGAACGGGGTGTCAGCTACGACATGTGTCCCTGACGGAGACATGGATCATCCCAGAGAACACTGCTACTCCAGCTGCTCGCTCTTCATCGGACTACGTTTTCTCTCATAGTCCGAGAGCAACTGGTCGTCACAGTGATGGTGGAACAGGGCTACTCATTTCTCTCTCTTTTCTCCCCCTCTCAATCTCCCCTCTCACCTGTCCATCTCCCCCTCTCACCTGTCTGCCAATTTGAATTCCATGTTGTCACTGTCACTTGTCCACTCAAACTCTTTCCACCCTCCTCCCTCCCCATCTCTCTGCACTCACACAGAACTACCCTACGCCCTGACCTCTTTCTCCCCTCTCTCTCTCCAGATGAAATCCTGTGACTAGGTCTATATCTAGTAGGTCTATAACTCAGAGATAGCCTATAGGCCAGTGCAGCAGTAGGTCTATAACTCAGAGAGATAGCCTATAGGCCAGCAGTAGGTCTATAACTCAGAGATAGCCTATAGGCCAGCAGTAGGTCTATAACTCAGAGATAGCCTATAGGCCAGCAGTAGGTCTATAACTCAGAGATAGCCTATAGGCCAGCAGTAGGTCTATAACTCAGAGATAGCCTATAGGCCAGCAGTAGGTCTATAACTCAGAGATAGCCTATAGGCCAGCAGTAGGTCTATAACTCAGAGATAGCCTATAGGCCAGCAGTAGGTCTATAACTCAGAGATAGCCTATAGGCCAGCAGTAGGTCTATAACTCAGAGATAGCCTATAGGCCAGTGCAGCAGTAGACCTATAACTCAGAGATAGCCTATAGGCCAGCAGTAGGTCTATAACTCAGAGATAGCCTATAGGCCAGTGCAGCAGTAGGTCTATAACTCAGAGATAGCCTATAGGCCAGCAGTAGGTCTATAACTCAGAGATAGCCTATAGGCCAGCAGTAGGTCTATAACTCAGAGATAGCCTATAGGCCAGCAGTAGACCTATAACTCAGAGATAGCCTATAGGCCAGCAGTAGACCTATAACTCAGAGATAGCCTATAGGCCAGCAGTAGGTCTATAACTCAGTGATAGCCTATAGGCCAGCAGTAGGTCTATAACTCAGAGATAGCCTATAGGCCAGCAGTAGGTCTATAACTCAGAGATAGCCTATAGGCCAGCAGTAGGTCTATAACTCAGTGATAGCCTATAGGCCAGCAGTAGGTCTATAACTCAGAGATAGCCTATAGGCCAGCAGTAGGTCTATAACTCAGTGATAGCCTATAGGCCAGCAGTAGGTCTTTAACTCAGAGATAGCCTATAGGCCAGCAGTAGGTCTATAACTCAGAGATAGCCTATAGGCCAGCAGTAGGTCTATAACTCAGAGATAGCCTATAGGCCAGCAGTAGGTCTATAACTCAGAGATAGCCTATAGGCCAGCAGTAGGTCTATAACTCAGAGATAGCCTATAGGCCAGCAGTAGGTCTATAACTCAGAGATAGCCTATAGGCCAGCGCAGCAGTAGGTCTATAACTCAGAGATAGCCTATAGGCCAGCAGTAGACCTATAACTCAGTGATAGCCTATAGGCCAGCAGTAGGTCTATAACTCAGAGATAGCCTATAGGCCAGCAGTAGGTCTATAACTCAGTGATAGCCTATAGGCCAGCGCAGCAGTAGACCTATAACTCAGTGATAGCCTATAGGCCAGCGCAGCAGTAGGTCTATAACTCAGTGATAGCCTATAGGCCAGCGCAGCAGTAGGTCTATAACTCAGAGATAGCCTATAGGCCAGCAGTAGGTCTATAACTCAGTGATAGCCTATAGGCCAGCAGTAGGTCTATAACTCAGAGATAGCCTATAGGCCAGTGCAGCAGTAGGTCTATAACTCAGTGATAGCCTATAGGCCAGCAGTAGGTCTATAACTCAGAGATAGCCTATAGGCCAGGAGTAGGTCTATAACTCAGAGATAGCCTATAGGCCAGCAGTAGGTCTATAACTCAGAGATAGCCTATAGGCCAGCAGTAGGTCTATAACTCAGAGATAGCCTATAGGCCAGCAGTAGGTCTATAACTCAGTGATAGCCTATAGGCCAGCAGTAGGTCTATAACTCAGAGATAGCCTATAGGCCAGCGCAGCAGTAGACCTATAACTCAGTGATAGCCTATAGGCCAGCGCAGCAGTAGGTCTATAACTCAGTGATAGCCTATAGGCCAGCGCAGCAGTAGGTCTATAACTCAGTGATAGCCTATAGGCCAGCGCAGCAGTAGACCTATAACTCAGAGATAGCCTATAGGCCAGCGCAGCAGTAGGTCTATAACTCAGTGATAGCCTATAGGCCAGCGCAGCAGTAGACCTATAACTCAGTGATAGCCTATAGGCCAGCGCAGCAGTAGGTCTATAACTCAGTGATAGCCTATAGGCCAGCGCAGCAGTAGGTCTATAACTCAGTGATAGCCTATAGGCCAGCGCAGCAGTAGACCTATAACTCAGTGATAGCCTATAGGCCAGCGCAGCAGTAGACCTATAACTCAGTGATAGCCTATAGGCCAGCGCAGCAGTAGACCTATAACTCAGTGATAGCCTATAGGCCAGCGCAGCAGTAGGTCTATAACTCAGTGATAGCCTATAGGCCAGCGCAGCAGTAGACCTATAACTCAGTGATAGCCTATAGGCCAGCGCAGCAGTAGACCTATAACTCAGAGATAGCCTATAGGCCAGCGCAGCAGTAGGTCTATAACTCAGTGATAGCCTATAGGCCAGCGCAGCAGTAGACCTATAACTCAGAGATAGCCTATAGGCCAGCGCAGCAGTAGGTCTATAACTCAGAGATAGCCTATAGGCCAGCAGTAGGCCTATAACTCAGTGATAGCCTATAGGCCAGCAGTAGGTCTATAACTCAGAGATAGCCTATAGGCCAGCAGTAGGTCTATAACTCAGAGATAGCCTATAGGCCAGCAGTAGGTCTATAACTCAGAGATAGCCTATAGGCCAGCAGTAGGTCTATAACTCAGAGATAGCCTATAGGCCAGCAGTAGGTCTATAACTCAGAGATAGCCTATAGGCCAGCAGTAGGTCTATAACTCAGAGATAGCCTATAGGCCAGCGCAGCAGTAGACCTATAACTCAGAGATAGCCTATAGGCCAGCAGTAGGTCTATAACTCAGTGATAGCCTATAGGCCAGCAGTAGGTCTATAACTCAGAGATAGCCTATAGGCCAGCAGTAGGTCTATAACTCAGAGATAGCCTATAGGCCAGCAGTAGGTCTATAACTCAGAGATAGCCTATAGGCCAGCAGTAGGTCTATAACTCAGAGATAGCCTATAGGCCAGCAGTAGGTCTATAACTCAGAGATAGCCTATAGGCCAGCAGTAGGTCTATAACTCAGAGATAGCCTATAGGCCAGCAGTAGGTCTATAACTCAGAGATAGCCTATAGGCCAGCAGTAGGTCTATAACTCAGAGATAGCCTATAGGCCAGCAGTAGGTCTATAACTCAGTGATAGCCTATAGGCCAGCAGTAGGTCTATAACTCAGTGATAGCCTATAGGCCAGCAGTAGGTCTATAACTCAGAGATAGCCTATAGGCCAGCAGTAGGTCTATAACTCAGAGATAGCCTATAGGCCAGCAGTAGGTCTATAACTCAGTGATAGCCTATAGGCCAGCAGTAGGTCTATAACTTCCATCGTCAACTAAGTAAAATACATAGGCCTAAATCTGGCAAATAAAAACAGAAAATATCCTGATGAAAATATGGGTTCGTTCTCTCTTTATTCCACCTGTCTGCCTCCCTTTCCATCGGTCTTGAGCTATCGCTAATGAAGTGCAACAGGCAGGCGACAAACTTAGGTCTGCATAGCATACCCATAGAAACGCATTGGGCTTAATCTGGACCCATTTAAATGAGATTGAGCCTTCTCCCTTCACCTCTAGTATGACATGCCATACTCTTTTTGGTCCAGACAGCATCAGATACATGGTCTACACATACTGAGACAGAGAGGTGCTGTTTCACTGTCCAGACAGCATCAGATACATGGTCTACACATACTGAGACAGAGGGGCGCTGTTTCACTGTCCAGACAGCATCAGATACATGGTCTACACATACTGAGACAGAGGGGTGCTGTTTCACTGTCCAGACAGCATCAGATACATGGTCTACACATACTGAGACAGAGAGGTGCTGTTTCACTGTCCAGACAGCATCAGATACATGGTCTACACATACTGAGACAGAGAGGTGCTGTTTCACTGTCCAGACAGCATCAGATACATGGTCTACACATACTGAGACAGAGAGGTGCTGTTTCACTGTCCAGACAGCATCAGATACATGGTCTACACATACTGAGACAGAGAGGTGCTGTTTCACTGTCCAGACAGCATCAGATACCTGGTCTACACATACTGAGACAGAGAGGTGCTGTTTCACTGTCCAGACAGCATCAGATACATGGTCTACACATACTGAGACAGATAGGTGCTGTTTCACTGTCCAGACAGCATCAGATACATGGTCTACACATACTGAGACAGAGAGGTGCTGTTTCACTGTCCAGACAGCATCAGATACATGGTCTACACATACTGAGACAGAGAGGTGCTGTTTCACTGTCCAGACAGCATCAGATACATGGTCTACACATACTGAGACAGAGAGGTGCTGTTTCACTGTCCAGACAGCATCAGATACATGGTCTACACATACTGAGACAGAGAGGAGCTGTTTCACTGTCCAGACAGCATCAGATACATGGTCTACACATACTGAGACAGAGAGGAGCTGTTTCACTGTCCAGACAGCATCAGATACATGGTCTACACATACTGAGACAGAGAGGTGCTGTTTCACTGTCCAGACAGCATCAGATACATGGTCTACACATACTGAGACAGAGAGGAGCTGTTTCACTGTCCAGCCAGCATCAGATACATGGTCTACACATACTGAGACAGAGAGGTGCTGTTTCACTGTCCAGACAGCATCAGATACATGGTCTACACATACTGAGACAGAGAGGTGCTGTTTCACTGTCCAGACAGCATCAGATACATGGTCTACACATACTGAGACAGAGAGGAGCTGTTTCACTGTCCAGACAGCATCAGATACATGGTCTACACATACTGAGACAGAGAGGTGCTGTTTCACTGTCCAGACAGCATCAGATACATGGTCTACACATACTGAGACAGAGAGGTGCTGTTTCACTGTCCAGACAGCATCAGATACATGGTCTACACATACTGAGACAGAGAGGTGCTGTTTCACTGTCCAGACAGCATCAGATACATGGTCTACACATACTGAGACAGAGAGGTGCTGTTTCACTGTCTAGACAGCATCAGATACATGGTCTACACATACTGAGACAGAGAGGTGCTGTTTCACTGTCCAGACAGCATCAGATACATGGTCAACACATACTGAGACAGAGAGGTGCTGCTTCACTGTCCAGACAGCATCAGATACATGGTCTACACATACTGAGACAGAGAGGTGCTGTTTCACTGTCCAGACAGCATCAGATACATGGTCTACACATACTGAGA
The DNA here is from genome assembly GCF_045679555.1 of Salvelinus alpinus. Taxonomy (NCBI): domain Eukaryota; kingdom Metazoa; phylum Chordata; class Actinopteri; order Salmoniformes; family Salmonidae; genus Salvelinus; species Salvelinus alpinus. The sequence goes on along the minus strand of NC_092116.1, from coordinate 36,623,319 downwards.
CAGAGAGGTGCTGTTTCACTGTCCAGACAGCATCAGATACATGGACTACACATACTGAGACAGAGAGGTGCTGTTTCACTGTCCAGACAGCATCCGATACATGGTCTACACATACTGAGACAGAGGGGCGCTGTTTCACTGTCCAGACAGCATCAGATACATGGTCTACACATACTGAGACAGAGAGGTGCTGTTTCACTGTCTAGACAGCATCAGATACATGGTCAACACATACTGAGACAGAGAGGTGCTGCTTCACTGTCCAGACAGCATCAGATACATGGTCTACACATACTGAGACAGAGAGGTGCTGTTTCACTGTCCAGACAGCATCAGATACATGGTCTACACATACTGAGACAGAGAGGTGCTGTTTCACTGTCTAGACAGCATCAGATACATGGTCAACACATACTGAGACAGAGAGGTGCTGCTTCACTGTCCAGACAGCATCAGATACATGGTCTACACATACTGAGACAGAGAGGTGCTGTTTCACTGTCTAGACAGCATCAGATACATGGTCAACACATACTGAGACAGAGAGGTGCTGCTTCACTGTCCAGACAGCATCAGATACATGGTCTACACATACTGAGACAGAGAGGCGCTGTTTCACTGACCAGACAGCATCAGATACATGGTCTACACATACTGAGACAGAGAGGTGCTGTTTCACTGTCCAGACAGCATCAGATACATGGTCTACACATACTGAGACAGAGAGGCGCTGTTTCACTGTCCAGACAGCATCAGATACATGGTCTACACATACTGAGACAGAGAGGCGCTGTTTCACTGTCCAGACAGCATCAGATACATCGTCTACACATACTGAGACAGAGAGGTGCTGTTTCCCTGTCCAGACAGCATCAGATACATGGTCTACACATACTGAGACAGAGAGGTGGTGTTTCACTGTCCAGACAGCATCAGATACATGGTCTACACATACTGAGACAGAGAGGTGCTGTTTCACTGTCCAGACAGCATCAGATACATGGTCTACACATTCGGAGACAGAGGGGTGCTGTTTCACTGTCCAGACAGCATCAGATACATGGTCTACACATACTGAGACAGAAAGGTGCTGTTTCACTGTCCAGACAGCATCCGATACATGGTCTACACATACTGAGACAGAGAGGTGCTGTTTCACTGTCCAGACAGCATCAGATACATGGTCTACACATACTGAGACAGAGAGGTGCTGTTTCACTGTCCAGACAGCATCAGATACATGGTCTACACATTCGGAGACAGAGGGGTGCTGTTTCACTGTCCAGACAGCATCAGATACATGGTCTACACATACTGAGACAGAGAGGTGCTGTTTCACTGTCCAGACAGCATCAGATACATGGTCTACACATACTGAGACAGAGAGGTGCTGTTTCACTGTCTAGACAGCATCAGATACATGGTCTACACATACTGAGACAGAGAGGCGCTGTTTCACTGTCCAGACAGCATCAGATACATGGTCTACACATACTGAGACAGAGAGGTGCTGTTTCACTGTCCAGACAGCATCAGATACATGGTCTACACATACTGAGACAGAGAGGTGCTGTTTCACTATCCAGACAGCATCAGATACATGGTCTACACATACTGAGACAGAGAGGTGCTGTTTCCCTGTCCAGACAGCATCAGATACATGGTCTACACAAACTGAGACAGAGGGGTGCTGTTTCACTGTCCAGACAGCATCAGATACATGGTCTACACATACTGAGACAGAGAGGTGCTGTTTTACTGTCCAGACAGCATCAGATACATGGTCTACACATACGGAGACAGCATCAGATACATGGTCTACACATACTGACACAGAGAGGAGCTGTTTCACTGTACAGACAGCATCAGATACATGGTCTACACATACTGAGACAGAGAGGCGCTGTTTCACTGTCCAGACAGCATCAGATACATGGTCTACACATACTGAGACAGAGAGGTGCTGTTTCACTGTCCAGACAGCATCAGATACATGGTCTACACATACGGAGACAGCATCAGATACATGGTCTACACATACTGACACAGAGAGGAGCTGTTTCACTGTACAGACAGCATCAGATACATGGTCTACACATACTGAGACAGAGAGGCGCTGTTTCACTGTCCAGACAGCATCAGATACATGGTCTACACATACTGAGACAGAGAGGTGCTGTTTCACTGTCCAGACAGCATCAGATACATGGTCTACACAAACTGAGACAGAGAGGTGCTGTTTCACTGTCCAGACAGCATCAGATACATGGTCTACACATACTGAGACAGAGAGGTGCTGTTTCACTGTCCAGACAGCATCAGATACATGGTCTACACATACTGAGACAGAGAGGTGCTGTTTCCCTGTCCAGACAGCATCAGATACATGGTCTACACATACTGAGACAGAGAGGTGCTGTTTCACTGTCCAGACAGCATCAGATACATGGTCTACACATACTGAGACAGAGAGGTGCTGTTTCCCTGTCCAGACAGCATCAGATACATGGTCTACACATACTGAGACAGAGAGGTGCTGTTTCACTGTCCAGACAGCATCAGATACAAGGTCTACACATACTGAGACAGAGAGGTGCTGTTTCCCTGTCCAGACAGCATCAGATACATGGTATACACATACTGAGACAGAGAGGTGCTGTTTCACTGTCCAGACAGCATCAGATACAAGGTCTACACATACTGAGACAGAGAGGTGCTGTTTCACTGGCCAGACAGCATCAGATACATGGTCTACACATACTGAGACAGAGAGGTGCTGTTTCACTGTCCAGACAGCATCAGATACATGGTCTACACATACTGAGACAGAGAGGTGCTGTTTCCCTGTCCAGACAGCATCAGATACATGGTCTACACATACTGAGACAGAGAGGTGCTGTTTCACTGTCCAGACAGCATCAGATACATGGTCTACACATACTGAGACAGAGAGGTGCTGTTTCCCTGTCCAGACAGCATCAGATACATGGTCTACACATACTGAGACAGAGAGGTGCTGTTTTACTGTCCAGACAGCATCAGATACATGGTCTACACATACTGAGACAGAGAGGCGCTGTTTCACTGTCCAGACAGCATCAGATACATGGACTACACATACTGAGACAGAGAGGAGTTGTTTCACTGTACAGACAGCATCAGATACCTGGTCTACACATACTGAGACAGAGGGGTGCTGTTTCACTGTCCAGACAGCATCAGATACATGGTCTACACATACTGAGACAGAGAGGCGCTGTTTCACTGTCCAGACAGCATCAGATACATGGACTACACATACTGAGACAGAGGGGTGCTGTTTCACTGTCCAGACAGCATCAGATACATGGACTACACATACTGAGACAGAGAGGCGCTGTTTCACTGTCCAGACAGCATCAGATACATGGACTACACATACTGAGACAGAGGGGTGCTGTTTCACTGTCCAGACAGCATCAGATACATGGACTACACATACTGAGACAGAGGGGTGCTGTTTCACTGTCCAGACAGCATCAGATACATGGTCTACACATACTGAGACAGAGAGGCGCTGTTTCACTCTTATCAGAGATTGATGTGTTTTCTGTCGAGGCGCGTCTCAGTCAAATAAATGAACAATATTTCAATATTTTATTTGGACGGGCGCGCCAGGCCCCCTAAGGCCCGCCCATAATGTTGGCCCATGTTTAACTCCATACAGAGGCTGGTCATTGACAACAATATTACAGTCAGATTCAATGATTTATACACACTAGATGACTAACAGGGAGTGCTGTTTTGAAGCCACCGCTCCGCCATCTTGGTTCTCCTCCTCCAATGTAAACATATTTAGCAAGTTATAGAAATACAGTTATTAATGTCTACATTTGTTTATTCTATTATAGACACCTTCATGCGTACTTTAAAAAAAAATATATATATTATAAGGTGAGTAAATTAAAAAATAAACTTTTACAAAACGTCCTTATTAAAGTATAATTTGTTTGAAAGTTCTAATGTTACTGTCCCCACAACAACAACAACAAAAAAATACTTAAATACATTTCATTTTGTCCTTGAAACATTTAAATTAAATACTGTAGAATCCCATTCATTCTTATGGAGGACTTCTCCTACTGGACGGCCGAGTGCTAGCTTCAAAGCCTCTCATTGGCTAAAACATAGCATGAGCAATACGGGGTTTATACACGTCATTGGTCAGATCGCGAGAAGGGTGTAAACAGACAGCAATTAGGGATGTTTTCTGATATCGGTGTTTATTGATGGGAAGTTACGCCCATTGACGCTCGTCATTGGTCTATGGGCGTTTCTTTCGTGTATGATTGTAGTTAAGCCTAACCATTTTCCTAACCTTAACCTCATTCCCCTAACCTGCCATGCTAAATCCCCTAACCTGCTATGTAAACAAATAATCTGTGTCGAAAACCAATCAGTCTCATAACACCGGAACTGACCGATGGCAGGCACCAATGGTTGTTCCCTGATATCAATAAAACGCCCACATCAAGAAACGCCCCGAATTGCGGTCTGCAATTACACCATATGGAGACCTGCGGTGGCAATTATTTTACAAGAAAAATAAAATAAAAAAATGAAGCTAATGAAACAAACGCAGATGACCGCAACTAGAGCTGGTGGATGGAAATCCGGCTGCACATGGTCACTATTATTGAACCAAACTAACGCCAAAAAGGACAGCTGAGGATGACAGTATGATTACTAACACTAGGTATACACTACAATCCCCTGAAGTGTCATCGTTTTATGACATGGTAGGCACAGCTAACCACATGACCGAGTGTGAGATGAGTAGTTCCAATGCCAAACCGTTGGCGACAAAAAAAATGTGCAAATACCGTTTATTGTCACAAAAAACTTACCGTTAAATCGGGGCATGCACGCGCAGATATATTCCTAGTCAAACCGAGGAGAATGGAGTTCGGTATAGCAGGAGAAGAAACGGATCATTTGCCAGCGCACACCTCTCCTACGGACCTACCCGTAGAACTGGCACGAGCTTCTCCCGACACCGGTTGAGCGGGAGTGCGTAGGGAGAGTGGTGCGCATGCGTGGACACCCCCAGCGCGGCTCGCTCAGGTGTGACGAGAGAGAGAGAGTGGAATAGATTATTGTTGATAGCCCTATATTGACTGTAGAATACAGTACAGAGGAAAAGCAATATCAAACGAATGAAAAGGGTTGCCTGCAATATGATGCAGCCTCTGTGTGCCATGATGTCATGCTTGTGGGCAGGCTGTGTGTGAAGGGAGTGTGTTAAGGGTAGATAACAGCTCAGCCTGTCCCTCCCTTGGCACCATAGTACTTGTCTTTGAATTAAAGTGGTTTCCCTCCCAGTAATTAGTTGCAGTGTGTGCCACTGTATCAGTCACAATTAAAAGGGGCAATCTACAATTGGTACAAGCATTTTAATCAAATAGCCATTGATTGTTAAATCATAACTTATGAATGCCTCATGAACTTAGTTCAACTGCTGCACCACAGATCTTCCCTTTAAGTAAACACTTAGCTGGGTAAAGTCAGTGTAGAGAATAGAGTTGTCAGTATCTTAGATTAGTCTGACAGTGAGTCGGTCCTCGCTGCCCAGTGGACAGAGCAAAATGACCCTAGATACGGACATACACCGGCGCGGCCACACAGCAGATCGTCAAAACAGGTTTAGCAGTGAAGACACGTTGTTCTCAATTGGCCAATCAACTCTCCAATTACTATAGCGCTCTCCTAATACCATTGGTCATTTGAATGTTTCTAAATGGCCGTTTTTATTCCATGGGAAATAGCTGGACAGTCCGAGACTGTGCCCTGAAACCAGAACTTACCCACTGGGCACAGACATCTATTCAACGTCTATTCCACGTTTCATTGAAATGACGTAGAAACAAAATTATCCACTTTTCACCCAAAGTGTGCACTTGCACAATCCCAATAATGTAATTTAAAAGCATTGGATTGGTGTACGCATCGGCTGGACGGAGTTTCCACCATTGTTAAATCCATGACGGGAAGTCCGCAAGTGTACACTTTGGGAGAAACGGGATTGAAGCCTTAGCGTTGGGAACTAGTAAGGCTGAAACCAGAGCATTAGCTCCGTGGAGAGAGAACAGCCCCTAGTCTCTTTGTTTAGGCATCTGACGGTTGCCAAGTAAACACACAGTACAATGAGACATTCTAGAACACTGCTTATGGAACACAGAGAAGGAAAAATGATGTCATAGTGAGTGATGTCATAAATGCTGTCCTAAAAAAAAATATATATATCTATTACGTTATGTTAATGAGCTGATCACATGACTGGAAAAAACACTGACTGGGACTATGAAAAGTGAATAAGTAAATAAACATTAACATTCAACATACACATTTTCTGACATGACAAAGACATGAGAAAACAAATTGTTCACAACATTTTAATGGGCAGGATTCAAAAACACACCAAAAAAGCTCTGAGGAAGGACAACAGGTCCATTACATAAAAGCTTAACAAATCTAAGTAACACTGGCAAGAGCAGTGTGCAAGTCATTTTCTTTAAGATCGCCACAAATGATTCCCACGCACCTGCAACAAAAGCCCACTCAGATGCGCAAGTGCTTTCCCTATTTTAAGATTTGAGAAGAAAAAAAAGAATGCTCACTGCTCTGTAATAAGCTTTATGTATCAGCCTCTGATTGGACGGGAGGTCGATACGTAAAGCTTAAAGGAGCAGTGTGTGTAGGTTTATCCTTTTTTGTCTCATGTTATTCAACTGTTACCGTGCACCTGCAACAAAAGATAAACTCAGATGCACGAGTGCTTTTTCAATTTCCTATTTGAAAGATGCAAAACACAAAACACGTATACCGTACACGAAGAATAATGTTGATCTCGATTACAATATTTGGCATTAAATTGTGTTTGTATTCAAAAACACACAATTATAGAATTGTTATTTTTGGTAGATAGACAAGTGCAAAAGATGCATTTGGAATTACACTGAACAAAAATATAAAACGCATCAAAGTGTTGGTCCCATGTTTCATGAGCTGAAATAAAAGACACAGGAAATGTTCTATACGCACAAAAAGCTTATTTCTCTCAAATTTTGTGCACAAATGTGTTTACATTCCTGTTAGTGAGCATTTCTCCTTTGCCAAGATAATCCATCCACCTGACAGGTGTGGCATAATCAAGAAGCTGATTAAAACGGCATGATCATTACATAGGTGCACCTTGTGCTGGGGGCAATAAAAGGTCACTCTAAAATGCTACAGATGTCTCAAGTTGAGGGAGAGTGTAATTGGCATGCTGACAGCAGGAATGTCCACCAGAGCTGTTGCCAGATAATTGAATGTTCATTTCTCTACTACAAGCCACCTCCAATGTCGTTTTAGAGAATTTGGCAGTACGTCCAACCGGCCTCACAACTGCAGACCACATGTAACCACGTCAGCACACAGGACCTCCACATCTGGCTTCTTCCCCTGCAGGATCGGGGGGGGGCTATGCCCTCCAAGGCTGCACCCCTGTACAGTCGTGTGAAATCCATAGATTAGGACCTAATGAATTCTATTTAAATTGACTGATTTCCTTATATGAACTGTAACTCAGTAAAATCTTAGAAATTGTTTGTGCGTTTTTATATTTTTGTTCAGTGTAGTTGATTCTGGTAGGATCTAAAAGGTCCTTAAAGTCCAGAAGGTTCTAGAGTGTAAAAGGTTCTAATAGTCTAGAACATTCTACAGTCTCTGGCTTTGGTTCCATATCTCAGCATCACATGTTAGTTTGGTCCTTTAGAGAACCTATAGGTCCTATAGGGTAAGAGGAGAACCTATAGGTCCTATAGGGTAAGAGGAGAACCTATAGGGTAAGAGGAGAACCTATATAACTTATAGGGTAGGAGGAGAACCTATAGGGTAAGAGGAGAACCTATATGGTAAGAGGAGAACCTATAGGGTAAGAGGAGGACCTATAGGGTAAGAGGAGGACCTATAGGGTAAGAGGAGGACCTATAGGGTAAGAGGAGGACCTATAGGGTAAGAGGAGGACCTATAGGGTAAGAGGAGAACCTATAGGGTAAGAGGAGGTCCTATAGGGTAAGAGGAGGTCATATAGAACCTATAGGGTAAGAGGAGAACCTATAGGGTAAGAGGAGGTCCTATAGGGTAAGAGGAGGACCTATAGGGTAAGAGGAGGACCTATAGGGTAAGAGGAGAACCTATAGGGTAAGAGGAGGACCTATAGGGTAAGAGGAGAACCTATAGGGTAAGAGGAGAACCTATAGGGTAAGAGGAGGACCTATAGGGTAAGAGGAGAACCTATAGGGTAAGAGGAGAACCTATAGGGTAAGAGGAGGACCTATAGGGTTGGAGGAGGACCTATAGGGTAAGAGGAGAACCTATAGGGTAAGAGGAGGACCTATAGGGTAAGAGGAGAACCTATAGGGTAAGAGGAGAACCTATAGGGTAAGAGGAGGACCTATAGGGTTGGAGGAGAACCTATAGGGTAAGAGGAGAACCCTATAGGTCCTATAGGGTAAGAGGAGGACCTATAGGGTTGGAGGAGGACCTATAGGGTAAGGAGAACCTAAAGCTCCTACAGGAGTGTCGATAATACCCTCTGTTTTGGCCCACAGAGGTGGCAGTTGAGAGGCCCCAACTTGCATTCAGATACTGGAAGATTTCATGGACCCCCAGACATGGTGGATGGTTATTGGGGTGATAAGCTCTCCTCTAGCCAGGAAGGAGGCTCCGTGCCGGGCATGGGTAGCTTGGTGCTTGCCTGCTGCAGGCTGAGCTCCAGGTGCTGGTGGTTGGAGGTGCTGCAGGAGGCTACAGCACCATGGAACAATACCAACTGATGTTGGAGAACCTTTACCTGGGGGGGGGGGGGGGGAAAGAGAGAGAGAGAGAGAGAGAGAGAGAGAGAGAGAGAGAGAGAGAGAGAGAGAGAGAGGGAGAGAGAGAGAGAGGAGGGACGGAGATGGGAGAGAGAGAGAGAGGAGGGACGGAGATGGGAGAGAAAGAGAGAGGAGGGACGGAGATGGGAGAGGAGGGGGGAAGAGAGGGGAGGGAGGGAGATGGGAGAGGGGGGGAAGAGAGGGAGGGAGAGGGTGAATAAGTGTTCCATCCAAATCCACCCCTCCCACTCTCCCTCCCTCGTTTCCCACTCATTTCCCCCTCTCCCTCCCTTTCCCAACCTCCCTCCAGGGTGGCCGTCAATAATGGCTGATCCCTGTTCATGACCCCACTCTCTGAGGGTGACTCAGTAGGAGTTGATCCATGACCCCACTCTCTGAGGGTGACGCAGTAGGAGTTGATCCATGACCCCACTCTCTGAGGGTGACTCAGTAGGAGTTGATCCATGACCCCACTCTCTGAGGGTGACTCAGTAGGAGTTGATCCATGACCCCACTCTCTGAGGGTGACTCAGTAGGAGTTGATCCATGACCCCACTCTGAGGGTGACTCAGTAGGAGTTGATCCATGACCCCACTCTCTGAGGGTGACTCAGTAGGAGTTGATCCATGACCCCACTCTCTGAGGGTGACTCAGTAGGAGTTGATCCATGACCCCATTCTCTGAGGGTGTCTCAGTAGGAGATGATCCATGACCCCACTCTCTGAGGGTGTCTCAGTAGGAGTTGATCCATGACCCCACTCTCTGAGGGTGTCTCAGTAGGAGTTGACCCATGACCCCACTCTCTGAGGGTGTCTCAGTAGGAGTTGATCCATGACCCCACTCTCTGAGGGTGTCTCAGTAGGAGTTGATCCATGACCCCACTCTCTGAGGATATCTCAGTAGGAGTTGATCCATGACCCCACTCTCTGAGGGTGTCTCAGTAGGAGTTGATCCATGACCCCACTCTCTGAGGGTGACTCAGTAGGAGTTGATCCATGACCCCACTCTCTGAGGGTGACTCAGTAGGAGTTGATCCATGACCCCACTCTGAGGGTGACTCAGTAGGAGTTGATCCATGACCCCACTCTCTGAGGGTGACTCAGTAGGAGTTGATCCATGACCCCACTCTCTGAGGGTGACTCAGTAGGAGTTGATCCATGACCCCACTCTCTGAGGGTGACTCAGTAGGATTTGGGATATGCAAAAAATAACATTTCCATTTCACACCGGTCCGGGATACCCTGCGGTCCGGGATACCCAGCGCCTCATGCAGTGAAAAAGGACAAATAAATGCACCCCCTATTTGACCTCGTCTCCTTACATTGTCTCCTTACATCGTCTCCTTACCTTATTCTCCTCCAGTAGTCTGAGTTTGACTGACAGGTCGTTTCGGCTCTTCTCGTACTTCTCCCTCTGGTTCTGGAAGGTTCTCTGGGCCTGCTCTAGTTTGGGGAGGGTGGCGGTGTCTCGAGGTCCCAGGTTCAAGTCCTCCAGGTCACAACGGTACGCATCGTACTCGATCCTGTAAGACATTTCATCGTGTTGAATTTTTACATCCCGATGGGGTCCTCGAGCCAACATGATCCCTGGCCTAGTGAGATGACACAAAGGCTGTTGTGTGTGTGTGTGTGTGTGTCTGTCTGTCTTAGTGTGTGTGTTACCTGGCTGTCTCGTAGTGTTTGACGTTAACCATGGTGTCCTCTATAGTTTTGTTAACCAGTGTGTTAGTGTGTGTTACCTGGCTGTCTCGTAGTGTTTGACGTTAACCATGGTGTCCTCTATAGTTTTGTTAACCAGCGTGTTAGTGTGTGTGTTACCTGGCTGTCTCGTAGTGTTTGACGTTAACCATGGTGTCTTCTATAGTTTTGTTAACCAGCGTGTTAGTGTGTGTGTTACCTGGCTGTCTCGTAGTGTTTGACGTTAACCATGGTGTCCTCTATAGTTTTGTTAACCAGCGTGTTAATGTGTGTGTTACCTGGCTGTCTCGTAGTGTTTGACGTTAACCATGGTGTCCTCTATAGTTTTGTTAACCAGCGTGTTAATGTGTGTGTTACCTGGCTGTCTCGTAGTGTTTGACGTTAACCATGGTGTCCTCTATAGTTTTGTTAACCAGCGTGTTAGTGTGTGTGTTACCTGGCTGTCTCGTAGTGTTTGACGTTAACCATGGTGTCCTCTATAGTTTTGTTAACCAGCGTGTTAATGTGTGTGTTACCTGGCTGTCTCGTAGTGTTTGACGTTAACCATGGTGTCCTCTATAGTTTTGTTAACCAGCGTGTTAGTGTGTGTGTTACCTGGCTGTCTCGTAGTGTTTGACGTTAACCATGGTGTCCTCTATAGTTTTGTTAACCAGTGTGTTAGTGTGTGTGTTACCTGGCTGTCTCGTAGTGTTTGACGTTAACCATGGTGTCCTCTATAGTTTTGTTAACCAGCGTGTTAATGTGTGTGTTACCTGGCTGTCTCGTAGTGTTTGACGTTAACCATGGTGTCCTCTATAGTTTTGTTAACCAGCGTGTTAATGTGTGTGTTACCTGGCTGTCTCGTAGTGTTTGACGTTAACCATGGTGTCCTCTATAGTTTTGTTAACCAGCGTGTTAGTGTGTGTGTTACCTGGCTGTCTCGTAGTGTTTGACGTTAACCATGGTGTCCTCTATAGTTTTGTTAACCAGCGTGTTAGTGTGTGTGTTAGTGTGTGTGTTACCTGGCTGTCTCGTAGTGTTTGACGTTAACCATGGTGTCCTCTATAGTTTTGTTAACCAGCGTGTTAGTGTGTGTGTTACCTGGCTGTCTCGTAGTGTTTGACGTTAACCATGGTGTCCTCTATAGTTTTGTTAACCAGCGTGTTAATGTGTGTGTTACCTGGCTGTCTCGTAGTGTTTGGCGTTAACCATGGTGTCCTCTATAGTTTTGTTAACCAGCGTGTTAGTGTGTGTGTTACCTGGCTGTCTCGTAGTGTTTGACGTTAACCATGGGTGTCCTCTATAGTTTTGTTAACCAGCGTGTTAGTGTGTGTGTTAGTGTGTGTGTTACCTGGCTGTCTCGTAGTGTTTGACGTTAACCATGGTGTCCTCTATAGTTTTGTTAACCAGCGTGTTAGTGTGTGTTACCTGGCTGTCTCGTAGTGTTTGGCGTTAACCATGGTGTCCTCTATAGTTTTGTTAACCAGCGTGTTAGTGTGTGTGTTACCTGGCTGTCTCGTAGTGTTTGACGTTAACCATGGTGTCCTCTATAGTTTTGTTAACCAGCGTGTTAGTGTGTGTGTTACCTGGCTGTCTCGTAGTGTTTGACGTTAACCATGGTGTCCTCTATAGTTTTGTTAACCAGCGTGTAAGTGTGTGTGTTACCTGGCTGTCTCGTAGTGTTTGACGTTAACCATGGTGTCCTCTATAGTTTTGTTAACCAGCGTGTAAGTGTGTGTGTTACCTGGCTGTCTCGTAGTGTTTGACGTTAACCATGGTGTCTTCTATAGTTTTGTTAACCAGCGTGTTAGTGTGTGTGTTACCTGGCTGTCTCGTAGTGTTTGACGTTAACCATGGTGTCCTCTATAGTTTTGTTAACCAGCGTGTTAGTGTGTGTGTTACCTGGCTGTCTCGTAGTGTTTGACGTTAACCATGGTGTCCTCTATAGTTTTGTTAACCAGCGTGTTAGTGTGTGTGTTACCTGGCTGTCTCGTAGTGTTTGACGTTAACCATGGTGTCCTCTATAGTTTTGTTAACCAGCGTGTTAATGTGTGTGTTACCTGGCTGTCTCGTAGTGTTTGGCGTTAACCATGGTGTCCTCTATAGTTTTGTTAACCAGCGTGTTAGTGTGTGTGTTACCTGGCTGTCTCGTAGTGTTTGGCGTTAACCATGGTTTCCTCTATAGTTTTGTTAACCAGCGTGTTAGTGTGTGTGTTACCTGGCTGTCTCGTAGTGTTTGACGTTAACCATGGTGTCCTCTATAGTTTTGTTAACCAGTGTGTTAGTGTGTGTTACCTGGCTGTCTCGTAGTGTTTGACGTTAACCATGGTGTCCTCTATAGTTTTGTTAACCAGCGTGTTAGTGTGTGTGTTACCTGGCTGTCTCGTAGTGTTTGACGTTAACCATGGTGTCTTCTATAGTTTTGTTAACCAGCGTGTTAGTGTGTGTGTTACCTGGCTGTCTCGTAGTGTTTGACGTTAACCATGGTGTCCTCTATAGTTTTGTTAACCAGTGTGTTAATGTGTGTGTTACCTGGCTGTCTCGTAGTGTTTGACGTTAACCATGGTGTCCTCTATAGTTTTGTTAACCAGCGTGTTAGTGTGTGTGTTACCTGGCTGTCTCGTAGTGTTTGACGTTAACCATGGTGTCCTCTATAGTTTTGTTAACCAGCGTGTTAGTGTGTGTGTTACCTGGCTGTCTCGTAGTGTTTGACGTT
>NC_092116.1:36568088-36609930 GCF_045679555.1 Salvelinus alpinus | reverse complement strand
TTTGTTAACCAGCGTGTTAGTGTGTGTGTTACCTGGCTGTCTCGTAGTGTTTGACGTTAACCATGGGTGTCCTCTATAGTTTTGTTAACCAGCGTGTTAGTGTGTGTGTTAGTGTGTGTGTTACCTGGCTGTCTCGTAGTGTTTGACGTTAACCATGGTGTCCTCTATAGTTTTGTTAACCAGCGTGTTAGTGTGTGTTACCTGGCTGTCTCGTAGTGTTTGGCGTTAACCATGGTGTCCTCTATAGTTTTGTTAACCAGCGTGTTAGTGTGTGTGTTACCTGGCTGTCTCGTAGTGTTTGACGTTAACCATGGTGTCCTCTATAGTTTTGTTAACCAGCGTGTTAGTGTGTGTGTTACCTGGCTGTCTCGTAGTGTTTGACGTTAACCATGGTGTCCTCTATAGTTTTGTTAACCAGCGTGTAAGTGTGTGTGTTACCTGGCTGTCTCGTAGTGTTTGACGTTAACCATGGTGTCCTCTATAGTTTTGTTAACCAGCGTGTAAGTGTGTGTGTTACCTGGCTGTCTCGTAGTGTTTGACGTTAACCATGGTGTCTTCTATAGTTTTGTTAACCAGCGTGTTAGTGTGTGTGTTACCTGGCTGTCTCGTAGTGTTTGACGTTAACCATGGTGTCCTCTATAGTTTTGTTAACCAGCGTGTTAGTGTGTGTGTTACCTGGCTGTCTCGTAGTGTTTGACGTTAACCATGGTGTCCTCTATAGTTTTGTTAACCAGCGTGTTAGTGTGTGTGTTACCTGGCTGTCTCGTAGTGTTTGACGTTAACCATGGTGTCCTCTATAGTTTTGTTAACCAGCGTGTTAATGTGTGTGTTACCTGGCTGTCTCGTAGTGTTTGGCGTTAACCATGGTGTCCTCTATAGTTTTGTTAACCAGCGTGTTAGTGTGTGTGTTACCTGGCTGTCTCGTAGTGTTTGGCGTTAACCATGGTTTCCTCTATAGTTTTGTTAACCAGCGTGTTAGTGTGTGTGTTACCTGGCTGTCTCGTAGTGTTTGGCGTTAACCATGGTGTCCTCTATAGTTTTGTTAACCAGTGTGTTAGTGTGTGTTACCTGGCTGTCTCGTAGTGTTTGACGTTAACCATGGTGTCCTCTATAGTTTTGTTAACCAGCGTGTTAGTGTGTGTGTTACCTGGCTGTCTCGTAGTGTTTGACGTTAACCATGGTGTCTTCTATAGTTTTGTTAACCAGCGTGTTAGTGTGTGTGTTACCTGGCTGTCTCGTAGTGTTTGACGTTAACCATGGTGTCCTCTATAGTTTTGTTAACCAGTGTGTTAATGTGTGTGTTACCTGGCTGTCTCGTAGTGTTTGACGTTAACCATGGTGTCCTCTATAGTTTTGTTAACCAGCGTGTTAGTGTGTGTGTTACCTGGCTGTCTCGTAGTGTTTGACGTTAACCATGGTGTCCTCTATAGTTTTGTTAACCAGCGTGTTAGTGTGTGTGTTACCTGGCTGTCTCGTAGTGTTTGACGTTAACCATGGTGTCCTCTATAGTTTTGTTAACCAGTGTGTTCATATCGGAGGTGAAAGAGTTCATAGCTGAGACCAGGACCTCTCCGCTCTTAGACAGGAACCGCTGGGTGTCCCCGTTCAGACCAAACTCTACCTGAGAAATGCAGACCAGCAGAAGAGGCTTTGAGAAGACATTTAGACACAAAAACTGTTTAAAACATTCAAGTCTGTATTTTAAGCCTTATCCAGAAATTAGAATTAAACCAAAAATAAAGGCAATTGTCTGAGGATGGTGCTGGAGGACGGTGCTGGTATATGGTGCTAGAGGACGGTACCCAGACTAGAGGACTGGTTCCCAGACTAGAGGACTGGTATCTAAACAGACTGGTACCCAGACTAGAGGACTGGTAGCCAGACTAGAGGACTGGTACCCAGACTAGAGGATTGGTACCCAGACTAGAGGACTGGTACCCAGACTAGAGGACTGGTTCCCAGACTAGAGGACTGGTTCCCAGACTAGAGGACTGTTATCTAAACAGACTGGTACCCAGACTAGAGGACTGGTACCCAGACTAGAGGACTGTTACCCAGACTAGAGGACTGTTACCCAGACTAGTGGACTGGTACCCAGACTAGAGGACTGGTTCCCAGACTAGAGGACTGTTATCTAAACAGACTGGTACCCAGACTAGAGGACTGGTACCCAGACTAGAGGACTGGTACCCAGACTAGAGGACTGGTACCCAGACTAGAGGACTGGTACCCAGACTAGAGGACTGGTACCCAGACTAGTGGACTGGTACCCAGACTAGAGGACTGGTTCCCAGAATAGTGGACTGGTACCCAGACTAGTGGACTGGTACCCAGACTAGAGGACTGGTACCCAGACTAGAGGACTGGTACCCAGACTAGTGGACTGGTACCCAGACTAGAGGACTGGTACCCAGACTAGAGGACTGGTACCCAGACTAGAGGACTGGTACCCAGACTAGAGGACTGGTACCCAGACTAGTGGACTGGTACCCAGACTAGTGGACTGGTACCCAGACTAGTGGACTGGTACCCAGACTAGAGGACTGGTACCCAGACTAGAGGACTGGTACCCAGACTAGAGGACTGGTACCCAGACTAGAGGACTGGTAGACAGACTAGAGGACTGGTAGCCAGACTAGAGGACTGGTACCCAGACTAGTGGACTGGTACCCAGACTAGAGGACTGGTAGCCAGACTAGAGGACTGGTAGCCAGACTAGAGGACTGGTAGCCAGACTAGAGGACTGGTACCCAGACTAGCGGACTGGTAGCCAGACTAGAGGAATGTTCTTTCAAAATAAAATGTATTAAAATCTCTCACGTGTAGTGGCGGCGTTTTGAGGCTGAGCTCGGTGAAGGCATCGCCCAGAGTCCTTTGCGTCTGCGTGACCTGGGCGAGCTGCGTGGCGAGTGTCTGGGCCAGGCAGGTCACATGATCATAACGGCGGCGGTCATCACGGAGAATGTCGATGCGGGCCTCGAGTTCTGGGTCGACCGTACGGGATCCACGACCCATCTTCTCTGACAGAACCTGCTTAGTACACTGGGGAGGAAGGAGAGAGGTACAGAGGAAGGGGAGAGGAGGAGAGAGGGACAGAGGAAGGGGAGAGGAGGAGAGAGGGACAGAGGAAGGGGAGAGGAGGAGAGATGAAAGAGAGAGATGTGACATGCAGGACAAGCAGAGAAAGGAGTTTGTTAAAGAGTAACTTGCTCTCTCCCTCCTCCCTCCCTCCCTCCTCCCCCCTCACTATCTTTCCCCCCCTCTCTCTCCCTCCCTTTCTCTCCTCCCCCCTGACTCCCTCCCCCCGCTCCCTTTCCACCCAACCTCCCTCTCCCCTCCCCCCTGACTCTCTCTTTCCTCCCCCTCTCCCTCCCTCACTATCTCTCCCCCCTCTCTCTCCCTCCCTTTCTCTCCTCCCCCGACTCCCTCCCCCCGCTCCCTTTCCACCCAACCTCCCTCTCCCCTCCCCCCTGACTCTCTCTTTCCTCCCCCTCTCTTTCCTCCCCCTCTCCCTTTCCTCTCTCTCCTCCCTCTCTCTCACCTTATAAGTAGTGATGCTCCATTTGCGAACCTGTTCCAGTTTCTCGATGGCGGGCATTTTCAGGTTTCCCGTGACAACCACTGGTCCTGTGGTTGGCTTCCGTGAACCTAGATGGTAGAGATCAAGAAGCCCAAACAGATATAATATTTGACAAAAACATAATTTAAAAACTTGCTTACATTTATATACGATCACATATCTCTCTCTAATGCGTGGGAATATTTTAGAACAGATTTCCAAAATTAAAATCACTTGGAGATGATTTTTCTGTTGTATATAGTCAAGTTATCGTTACTCTTTGTGGATTCATTATCACTTTTATTATGACGTGTTTTACTTTTCTATTATTTCTCTATTTTCTTTATCTCTGCGTTGTTGTGAAGGACCCTTAAGTAAGTATTTCACTGGTAGTCCACACCTGTTGTTGACGAAGCATGTGACAAATAAAATTCGATTTTTAGTCTTATGTCTAAAAAAAAGTATTATTATTATTATTTTTGCTTAGAGAAATTGGGGGTTCAAATTTTAGAAAAAAGTGCCAAATTCGGCCCACGGGCCACTAGTTTGGGACCACTGCTATCGGGTGATTCATTGATCTTATTACTGCCTTACCCTCATCCAGTTCTGTGTTGTCCTCGACAATGGACTCCTTCTGGTAGGAAGTGAAAACAGACAAACAGAACAGAAAGAATAGAACACCTGTACCGAGTCACCTTACAGTCCGGACACGCCGAGTCACCTTACAGTCCGGACACGCCGAGTCACCTTACAGTCCGGACACGCCGAGTCACCTTACAGTCCGGACACGCCGAGTCACCTAACAGTCCGGACACGCCGAGTCACCTAACAGTCCGGACACGCCGAGTCACCTAACAGTCCGGACACGCCGAGTCACCTTTACAGTCCGGACACGCCGAGTCACCTTACAGTCCGGACACGCCGAGTCACCTAACAGTCCGGACACGCCGAGTCACCTAACAGTCCGGACACGCCGAGTCACCTTACAGTCCGGACACGCCGAGTCACCTTACAGTCCGGACACGCCGAGTCACCTAACAGTCCGGACACGCCGAGTCACCTAACAGTCCGGACACGCCGAGTCACCTTACAGTCCGGACACGCCGAGTCACCTAACAGTCCGGACACGCCGAGTCACCTTTACAGTCCGGACACGCCGAGTCACCTAACAGTCCGGACACGCCGAGTCACCTAACAGTCCGGACACGCCGAGTCACCTTACAGTCCGGACACGCCGAGTCACCTTACAGTCCGGACACGCCGAGTCACCTTACAGTCCGGACACGCCGAGTCACCTTACAGTCCGGACACGCCGAGTCACCTTACAGTCCGGACACGCCGAGTCACCTTACAGTCCGGACACGCCGAGTCACCTTACAGTCCGGACACGCCGAGTCACCTTACAGTCCGGACACGCCGAGTCACCTTACAGTCCGGACACGCCGAGTCACCTTACAGTCCGGACACGCCGAGTCACCTTACAGTCCGGACACGCCGAGTCACCTTACAGTCCGGACACGCCGAGTCACCTTACAGTCCGGACACGCCGAGTCACCTTACAGTCCGGACACGCCGAGTCACCTTTACAGTCCGGACACGCCGAGTCACCTAACAGTCCGGACACGCCGAGTCACCTAACAGTCCGGACACGCCGAGTCACCTATACAGTCCGGACACGCCGAGTCACCTAACAGTCCGGACACGCCGAGTCACCTTACAGTCCGGACACGCCGAGTCACCTTACAGTCCGGACACGCCGAGTCACCTTACAGTCCGGACACGCCGAGTCACCTTACAGTCCGGACACGCCGAGTCACCTTTACAGTCCGGACACGCCGAGTCACCTTTACAGT
Source organism: Salvelinus alpinus (assembly GCF_045679555.1). NCBI lineage: Eukaryota > Metazoa > Chordata > Actinopteri > Salmoniformes > Salmonidae > Salvelinus > Salvelinus alpinus. Next base: position 36,604,518 of record NC_092116.1, on the reverse strand, counting down.
CCGGACACGCCGAGTCACCTTTACAGTCCGGACACGCCGAGTCACCTTTACAGTCCGGACACGCCGAGTCACCTTTACAGTCCGGACACGCCGAGTCACCTTTACAGTCCGGACACGCCGAGTCACCTTTACAGTCCGGACACGCCGAGTCACCTTTACAGTCCAGACACGCCGAGTCACCTTTACAGTCCGGACACGCCGAGTCACCTTACAGTCCGGACACGCCGAGTCACCTTACAGTCCGGACACGCCGAGTCACCTTACAGTCCGGACACGCCGAGTCACCTTACAGTCCGGACACGCCGAGTCACCTAACAGTCCGGACACGCCGAGTCACCTTACAGTCCGGACACGCTGAGTCACCTTACAGTCCGGACACACTGAGTCACCTCTACCTGCTGCACCCAGTAACGTCACCTTGGACAAACACTGCTGTGTGTGTGTGTGTAAGCAAAAAGACAAAACAGAGAGAGAGTAGACAGAGAGACGGGGAGGTTAAGCAGACAGAGAGACGGGGAGGTTAAGCAGACAGAGAGACGGGGAGGTTAAGCAGACAGAGAGACGGGGAAGTTAAGCAGACAGAGAGACGGGGAAGTTAAGCAGACAGAGAGACGGGGAAGTTAAGCAGACAGAGAGACGGGGAAGTTAAGCAGACAGAGAGACGGGGAGGTTAGCAGACAGAGAGACGGGGAAGTTAAGCAGACAGAGAGACGGGGAAGTTAAGCAGACAGAGAGACGGGGAAGTTAAGCAGACAGAGAGACGGGGAGGTTAGCAGACAGAGAGACAGGGAAGTTAAGCAGACAGAGAGACGGGGAAGTTAAGCAGACAGAGAGACGGGGAGGTTAGCAGACAGAGAGACGGGGAGGTTAGCAGACAGAGAGACTGGGAAGTTAAGCAGACAGAGAGACGGGGAAGTTAAGCAGACAGAGAGACGGGGAAGTTAAGCAGACAGAGAGACGGGGAGGTTAGCAGACAGAGAGACAGGGAAGTTAAGCAGACAGAGAGACGGGGAAGTTAAGCAGACAGAGAGACGGGGAGATGCGTGCGTGTGTGTGTGTGTGTGTTTGCTACTACAATGCCACAGGTGAGTCACCTGTTGATGACATCATTGTGCCACACCCTTTACCTGCCACATCACTGGACAAATCACTTAGTCAGCTGGACAATGGTACTCTTATCTCATAAACACACGGATCAGAACAGTAGACAGGCTGAATGAACCAGTGATATAACACATCTGTTCTAGATATTAGGAAGCTGATAAGCACTAAATACTGATATCCTTGACATAATACAGTGTAATCTAATAATACTATTGTATATTACATACTATATTTAACATTAACACATTGTTCATATTGTTAAAATAGACTCAGGGATCTGGAAAACCTCTCCAATGGTCACTTTTAAAATCTTTCTGTTTAGCCAAATTGATTCTGGAAGAATATCCAGAGGAGACCATAGAGATATTGAATCACTATACGGAATTCTATGGTGGAGACTCCGGGTTTGTTGTTTTTCAAATCCCCAGAATGCCGTTTTTAATATGTTCTCTTCTTGTCCCAAACATATTATCATCAACACTCAGTAGTGTCCTGGATACCTGGTAGTTCTTACCATGTGGATGGCCTCCTGTCCACCAGACCCCTCTCCCTCACTGGGTATGAAAGTCTCCCCTCTCTGGTCCTCCCCCTCCACCATCATCCTTCCTCTCTTTGTACAGAATACACATTTTACAGACAGTCAAACCCAGAGAAGTTGAAACATGGAAATATAATTATTAGATTCTACTTCTTCCTTTCATTTCGAGCTGAACACTTCCTTTTGAGTGCCGTGCCCCTCCTCCTCCTCTCCTCCTCCTTTCTGACTGAGCTTTACTCCTCTCCTCTCCTCCTCTCTGACTGAGCTTTACTCCTCTCCTCCTCCTCCTCGCTGACTGAGCTTTACTCCTCTCCTCCTCCTCCTCGCTGACTGAGCTTTACTCCTCTCCTCTCCTCCTCCTCTCTGACTGAGCTTTACTCCTCTCCTCCTCTCTGACTGAGCTTTACTCCTCTCCTCCTCCTCTCTGACTGAGCTTTACGCCTCTCCTCCTCCTCTCTGACTGAGCTTTACGCCTCTCCTCTCCTCCTCCTCTCTGACTGAGCTTTACTCCTCTCCTCCTCCTCTCTGACTGAGCTTTACTCCTCTCCTCCTCTATGACTGAGATTTACTCCTCTCCTCCTCCTCCTCCTCTCTGACTGAGATTTACTCCTCTCCTCTCCTCCTCCTCTCTGACTGACCTTTACTTCTCTCCTCCTCTCTGACTGAGCCTTCCTACTCTCCACTCCAGCTGTCCAACTACCACAGGGTCGTTCTGGTTTGGTTAGCATACACTGCCACCTGCGGTTATTCACCAATACTACACATAAACTAGTAACATTACTGTTGCTGTCATTCAATGACAGAATAGTTGTCTCGTAAATCATTTGTAAAACAACCGGATAAAATGTCTATAATTCTAGTATAATAAGCTTGGCCCATTGCAAATAGCCCCCCAAAACAGTCACAACACGCATAGTTACTGGCCATTCATATTATACAACACGTTGGCAAGGGCAGTGAGAAGTTTCGTTGTCTTCCTCTCATCTGACTACTAGTCACACGACTGCGAAGTGACTAGTAGTCATATCAATTCGAAATCATTCGCAATCCATTTCTCTATACAACATCTTCTGTTTCCGTGATTAGAAGTATAAATTAGGCCCGCTTAAAGTAAAACTTGTAGACTACCCATTGTTAGTTATGAATGTCTCCTGGCGAACAAAACGTAAACAACAACCAGAAAAGTTTGCTAAGTTTTACCTTCTATTTCTTTCAGATGTATTTCTTCGTCCGTTTAATTTGGATTTAATCTCTAGATCAATGTAAAACTGCGCCAGGAAACTATTAGAGACTTTGGAACAAAAGTACAATTGGAACTTTTCTGAAAACCGGAAAGCTAAAACAAAATATCAAAACTACATTCAAATCCCGGAAGTATTTCTACCTTGCTGTGTGTAAGGTCGTAACTAGTTAACACAGCCACAAAGTCATTAACAACCGACTATTTCTAGAATTGATCTTCTTAAAATCGGATTTTAAACCTAACCTTAACTACACTGACAACCTTATGGCTAACCCTAAACTTAAATTAAGATTTTAAAAAACGAAGTTTTGTTTTCTAAAATTATTACTATCGCCCAAATTTTGACTTTGTGGCTGTGCTATCTAGTGGGAATCTGTGCGTAGCCACGGATTGGAGGAGTCGCGTCAAGGGACGTTTTTTTCCCTGAATAACCTGAGACTACATTTCTTCTTCTTTATATTTTTTAAGTCATCATCATCAATGTGAGCCCAAAGGTTCACCAGGGCCCAGTTTTTCTAAAAGTATCTGGATTTCGTCTCTCAAATAGAATTAAATAAATAGAACGGACAAATCATTGAACTGAATGGGGACTTCCGTTCTATTCATTCCATTTCTATGTATCTGACAGGCGAAATCCCAGAGAGATAACTTTAGAAAAACTAGGCCCCAGAGATGCTCGATTACCTATCATAGGACCACGTGTGTCACCACGTTTCAAAAAATAAATGTTGTTATTCTTCCTGTAAACAACTAATCTCCAAAAGTCACAAAAGTCACAGAACACAAGGAATTAGAGACAATGCTATAGGAAAAGCTTCCCCTTAGAGACAATGCAGTTGGAATAGCTTCCCCTTAGAGACCCTGCTATAGGAACAGCTCCTTATAGGAACAGCTCCTTAGAGACCCTACTATAGGAACAGCTCCTTATAGGAACAGCTCCTTAGAGACCCTGCTATAGGAACAGCTCCTTAGAGACCCTGCTATAGGAACAGCTCCTTATAGACCCTGCTATAGGAACAGCTCCTTAGAGACCCTGCTATAGGAACAGCTCCTTAGAGACCCTGCTATAGGAACAGCTCCTTAGAGACCCTGCTATAGGAACAGCTCCTTAGAGACCCTGCTATAGGAACAGCTCCTTAGAGACCCTGCTATAGGAACAGCTCCTTAGAGACCCTGCTATAGGAACAGCTCCTTAGAGACCCTGCTATAGGAACAGCTCCTTATAGGAACAGCTCCTTAGAGACCCTGCTATAGGAACAGCTCCTTAGAGACCCTGCTATAGGAACAGCTCCTTATAGACCCTGCTATAGGAACAGCTCCTTATAGACCCTGCTATAGGAACAGCTCCTTAGAGACCCTGCTATAGGAACAGCTCCTTAGAGACCCTGCTATAGGAACAGCTCCTTAGAGACCCTGCTATAGGAACAGCTCCTTATAGACCCTGCTATAGGAACAGCTCCTTAGAGACCCTGCTATAGGAACAGCTCCTTATAGACCCTGCTATAGGAACAGCTCCTTAGAGACCCTGCTATAGGAACAGCTCCTTAGAGACCCTACAATAGGGACAGCTTTTTAGAGACCAGCTTCCCCTTGCATCTCCCTGTGCTTAACACAAGCTAGTTAGCGGTGTGAAATGGCTAGCCAGTTAGCGGTGTGAAATGCCTAGCCAGTTAGCGGTGTGAAGTGGCTAGCCAGTTAGCGGTGTTACCTGACTAGCTAGTTAGCGGTGTGAAATTACTAGCCAGTTAGCGGTGTGAAATGACTAGCCAGTTAGCGGTGTTACCTGACTAGCCAGTTAGCGGTGTGAAGTGGCTAGCCAGTTAGCGGTGTTACCTGACTAGCTAGTTAGCGGTGTGAAATTACTAGCCAGTTAGCGGTGTGAAATGACTAGCCAGTTAGCGGTGTTACCTGACTAGCCAGTTAGCGGTGTGAAATTACTAGCCAGTTAGCGGTGTGAAATGACTAGCCAGTTAGCGGTGTGAAATGACTAGCCAGTTAGCGGTGTGAAATGACTAGCCAGTTGGCAGTGCGAAGTGGCTAGCCAGTTAGCGGTGTGAAACGACTAGCTAGTTAGCAGTGTGAAATGACTAGCTAGTTAGCGGTGTGAAATGGCTAGCCAGTTAGCGGTGTTACCTGGCTAGCCAGTTAGCGGTGTGAAATGACTAGCCAGTTAGCGGTGTTACCTGACTAGCCAGTTAGCGGTGTGAAGTGGCTAGCCAGTTAGCGGTGTTACCTGACTAGCTAGTTAGCGGTGTGAAATTACTAGCCAGTTAGCGGTGTGAAATGACTAGCCAGTTAGCGGTGTTACCTGACTAGCCAGTTAGCGGTGTGAAATTACTAGCCAGTTAGCGGTGTGAAATGACTAGCCAGTTAGCGGTGTGAAATAACTAGCCAGTTGGCAGTGCGAAGTGGCTAGCCAGTTAGCGGTGTGAAACGACTAGCTAGTTAGCGCTGTGCTAGTAGCGTTCAATCGGTGACGTCACTCGCTCTGAGACCTAGTTGTTTCCTTTACTCCACATGGGCTACGACTTTTGTGGAGCGATAGATAGGTAATGATTCTTTTGTGGGTGAATGTTGCTGATGAGTTCAAAGGATCCCTGGTTTGAGGCAAGGAAGCAGTACTGTTACACTAGAACAGTTTGATGAGCATGTACTACCACCTTGTGGTCATTCATCAGTACTACACACACTGTTGCTTCTACTGGTTTAAATTGAACCTTTATATTTAACTAGGCAAATCAGTTAAAGAACAAATTATTATTTACAATGACGGCCTATACCGGCCCAACCCGGACGACGCTGGGCCAATTGTGCGCCGCCTTATGGGACTCCCAATCACGGCCGGTTGCGATACAGCCTGGATTCGAACCGGAGTGTCTGTAGTGACGCCTCTAGCGCTGAGATGAAATGCCTTAGACCGCTGCGCTACTCGGGAGCCACATTTAATGACAGAATAGTTGTTTGGTATAGTTGACCCGAGAGGCCAAAAGCAATCTATTGCAGCCACTTCAAGCCACAGAGTCTGTCGTAGCTTGGGCTACTCGTTCGACTGGGGTATTTTATCATTGCACTATAGCGATGCCGGAAGAATCTGTTCACTTTGCAGTCGGCAGCTTTCCACCTTTATCTGGGGAGAACAGTACGCGACGAGCACATTCTAATCACACTTCCTTATGAAATTCAAAAAAACAAATGAACCTCGTCATTGGCTTTGTTACAAATGGCTCCCTATTCCCTATATAGTGGCACCACTTTTCACTGAAGCCTATAGGCCCCAGGTATAAGTAGTGCACTATATACAGAGCCATTTTGGGCTAGATGGCAGCCTGTTGATGTCCAGCCATGGCATTGTTATGGATATGGAAGCATGGGCACAATCATTTAGTACATTTAACAACCTGAAATGAACTGATCAAAGCATACGATGAGTAGGCTATGATCAAAAGCACACAGTAGTGTATGTTTGAGTCATTTCCATCAGACATATCAGAAGAAGCTATGTAAACGTTACAGTCAACTGCCTCACGTTTACTGTAAAGGACGTTTGTGGTACATGCGAAGAAAGGACGTTTGTGGTACATGCGAAGAAAGGACGTTTGTGGTACATGCGAAGAAAGGACGTTTGTGGTACATGCGAAGAAAGGACGTTTGTGGTACATGCGAAGACAGGACGTTTGTGGTACATGCGAAGACAGGACGTTTGTGGTACATGCGAAGACAGGACGTTTGTGGTACATGCGAAGAAAGGACGTTTGTGGTACATGCGAAGAAAGGACGTTTGTGGTACATGCGAAGAAAGTACGTTTGTGGTACATGCGAAGAAAGGACGTTTGTGGTACATGCAAAGAAAGGACGTTTGTGGTACATGCGAAGAAAGGACGTTTGTGGTACATGCGAAGAAAGGACGTTTGTGGTACATGCGAAGAAAGGACGTTTGTGGTACATGCGTGGCGAGTATCACTTCCCCCTGATTCCGCTGAACCCGCTCTGCCTCTCCCCAAACCTCAACGTGACCGTCCTCCTGAATAGTCTCTACCCCGTCGTGCTATTAGCCTTCTTCGACTGGGGAAACACGTCAGGCTGAGGAATGAGTTTCAAAAAGCTCCTCATCTGCTACATAACATTTAAACGTACTATTTATTTCCCTAAACTAATTATTACTCTCTCATCACCTGGTTTATTATTAGGTAATGGCCCACCTTTGTGAACAATGTAAATCAAGTTCTACAGAATGTTAAAATAACATAATTTCCCCCCAGTCTCCCTGTAAGTTGCACAGAGCCTTATCAACAGCCAACATACACACCCACACACACACACAAACAAACAAACACAGTAGGTATATTAGTAGTATAGGGCTGTGTGTGTAGTTGTATTAGTAGTATAGGGCTGTGTGTAGTTGTATTAGTAGTATAGGGCTGTGTGTAGTTGTATTAGTTGTATAGGGCTGTGTGTGTAGTTGTATTAGTAGTATAGGGCTGTGTGTGTAGTTGTATTAGTAGTATAGGGCTGTGTGTAGTTGTATTAGTAGTATAGGGCTGTGTGTGTAGTTGTATTAGTAGTATAGGGCTGTGTGTGTAGTTGTATTAGTAGTATAGGGCTGTGTGTGTAGTTGTATTAGTAGTATAGTGCTGTGTGTGTAGTTGTATTAGTAGTATAGAGCTGTGTGTGTAGTTGTATTAGTAGTATAGGGCTGTGGGTGTAGTTGTATTAGTAGTATAGGGCTGTGTGTGTAGTTGTATTAGTAGAATAGGGCTGTGTGTGTAGTTGTATTAGTAGTATAGGGCTGTGTGTGTAGTTGTATTAGTAGAATAGGGCTGTGTGTGTAGTTGTATTAGTAGAATAGGGCTGTGTGTGTAGTTGTATTAGTAGTATAGGGCTGTGTGTGTAGTTGTATTAGTAGTATAGGGCTGTGTGTAGTTGTATTAGTAGAATAGGGCTGTGGGTGTAGTTGTATTAGTAGTATAGGGCTGTCTGTGTAGTTGTATTAGTAGTATAGGGCTGTGTGTGTAGTTGTATTAGTAATATAGGGCTGTATGTGTAGTTGTATTAGTAGTATAGGGCTGTGTGTGTAGTTGTATTAGTAGTATAGGGCTGTGTGTAGTTGTATTAGTAGAATAGGGCTGTGGGTGTAGTTGTATTAGTAGTATAGGGCTGTCTGTGTAGTTGTATTAGTAGTATAGGGCTGTCTGTGTAGTTGTATTAGTAGTATAGGGCTGTGTGTGTAGTTGTATTAGTAGTATAGGGCTGTGTGTAGTTGTATTAGTAGTGTAGGGCTGTCTGTGTAGTTGTATTAGTAGTATAGGGCTGTGTGTGTAGTTGTATTAGTAGTATAGGGCTGTGTGTGTAGTTGTATTAGTAATATAGGGCTGTATGTGTAGTTGTATTAGTAGTATAGGGCTGTCTGTGTAGTTGTATTAGTAGTATAGGGCTGTGTGTGTAGTTGTATTAGTAGTATAGGGCTGTGTGTGTAGTTGTATTAGTAGTATAGGGCTGTCTGTGTAGTTGTATTAGTAGTATAGGGCTGTGTGTGTAGTTGTATTAGTAGTATAGGGCTGTGTGTGTAGTTGTATTAGTAGTGTAGTTGTGTCACCTTAATATAGATGTTGTGCTTGTCCTCTGTAACTCTATCTAGGTTACGATGAGTAAACAATCCCAATTGTTTCAGAATGTTCGATGTGTTAGTTTTGTTGTTGTCAGGTCGTCGTCAAGGCTGGAACATCGGGTCCTGTGCTCCAAGGGAACGGAGACGTCGGAACCAAAACAATGAGGTCCTTGATCCCATTGCAGTTAGATTCCCCTCTTCAGGCTTGACTTTGAAATTATTGAACATGTCTGGTGTAATATGACGTTTGATTGTATTCAGTTCTTATTAACTGTAATACACTCACTGAACATCTGGGCCCTTATTCACATAGAGTCTCAGAGTAGAAAATCTGGGCCCTTATTCACAAAGAGTCTCACAGTAGAAAATCTGGGCCCTTATTCACAAAGAGTCTCAGAGTAGAAGATCTTGGCCCTTATTCACAAAGTGTCTCAGAGTTGAAAATATGGGCCCTTATTCACAAAGTGTCTCAGATTAGAAAATCCAGGCCCTTTTCACAAAGAGTCTCAGAGGAGAAGATCTTGGCCCTTATTCACAAAGTGTCTCAGAGTAGAAGATCTTGGCCCTTATTCACAAAGAGTCTCAGAGGAGAAGAACTTGGATTTGTATATATTGTATGTACCTGAGTGCTCCTCAGCCGCTCCCCCCTCCTTGATCGCCTTTATCTGGTTGTGTAGCCTACAAACTTCATGTTGTACACCAAACTGTTCTGTTACATTCCCTCAGTAGTCTTTGAAGCATATGGGTGGTTTCCTACAAACTTCATGTTGTACACCAAACTGTTGCATTTCATATCTCACGCCTTCGATCACACCAAAATCGCCATTGCCTTTTGATACACGAGAAGTACCTTCATTTCGTATATCTGGCGTTTCCTCCGACACATTGGTGCGGCTGACATCCGGGTTAAGAGAGCAGTGTGATGAGAATTAGGTGGCCAGGCGGGTATATAAGATAGGGGGGACCTTCGCCTCTCCCGAGCACCTTGAGGAGTTGCAAATATAAGCCAAAGGAACTAATTTGTGTAGAAAACGGGGTATAAAAAATAAGCTAGTGGCCATACGACCCTGTATACACCTGGTCATAGTCAGGCCTGGTTAGTACTGGGACGGGAGGCCGCTTGGAAATACACCATACCACTTTTATTTTTTTGGAGGGGGGGGGGGGGGGGGGTAAATACAGGCGAATATATTGATAAAAGTCATCTTGTCATAGAGAGATTTACATGGTTATCAAAACGTCACGTCAGGGTAAGGCTACATGATTTAATAAAGGTGAAATATATACAGTGGGGAGAACAAGTATTTGATACACTGCCGATTTTGCAGGTTTTCCTACTTACAAAGCATGTAGAGGTCTGTAAATTTTATCATAGGTACACTTCAACTGTGAGAGACGGAATCTAAAACAAAAATCCAGAAAATCACATTGTATGATTTTTAAGTAATTAATTTGCATTTTATTGCATGACATAAGTATTTGATCACCTACCAACCAGTAAGAATTCCGGCTCTCACAGACCTGTTAGTTTTTCTTTAAGAAGCCCTCCTGTTCTCCACTCATTACCTGTATTAACTGCACCTGTTTGAACTCGTTACCTGTATAAAAGACACCTGTCCACACACTCAATCAAACATATTCCAACCTCTCCACAATGGCCAAGACCAGAGAGCTGTGTAAGGACATCAGGGATAAAATTGTAGACCTGCACAAGGCTGGGATGGGCTACAGGACAATAGGCAAGCAGCTTGGTGAGAAGGAAACAACTGTTGGCACAATTATTAGAAAATGGAAGAAGTTCAAGAGGACGGTCAATCACCCTCGGTCTGGGGCTCCATGCAAGATTTCACCTCGTGGGGCATCAATGATCATGAGGAAGGTGAGGGATCAGCCCAGAACTACACGGCAGGACCTGGTCAATGACCTGAAGAGAGCTGGGACCACAGTCTCAAAGAAAACCATTAGTAACACACTACGCCGTCATGGATTAAAATCCTGCAGCGCACGCAAGGTCCCCCTGCTCAAGCCATCGCATGTCCAGTCCCGTCTGAAGTTTGCCAATGACCATCTGGATGATCCAGAGGAGGAATGGGAGAAGGTCATGTGGTCTGATGAGACAAAAATAGAGCTTTTTGGTCTAACTCCACTCGCCATGTTTGGAGGAAGAAGAAGTATGAGTACAACCCCAAGAACACCATCCCAACCGTGAAGCATGGAGGTGGAAACATCATTCTTTGGGGATGCTTTTCTGCAAAGGGGACAGGACGACTGCACCGTATTGAGGGGAGGATGGATGGGGCCATGTATCGCGAGATCTTGGCCAACAACCTCCTTCCCTCAGTAAGAGCATTGAAGATGGGTCGTGGCTGGGTCTTCCAGCATGACAACGACACGAAGCACACAGCCATGGCAACTAAGGAGTGGCTCCGTAAGAAGCATCTCAAGGTCCTGGAGTTGCCTAGCCAGTCTCCAGACCTGAACCCAATAGAAAATCTTTGGAGGGAGCTGAAAGTCCGTATTGCCCAGCGACAGCCCCGAAACCTGAAGGATCTGGAGAAGATCTGTAGGGAGGAGTGGGCCAAAATCCCTGCTGCAGTGTGTGCAAACCTAGTCAAGAACTACAGGAAACGTATGATCTCTGTAATTGCAAACAAAGGTTTCTGTACCAAATATTAAGTTCTGCTTTTCTGATGTATCAAATACTTATGTCATGCAATAAAATGCAAATTAATTATTTAAAAATCATACAATGTGATTTTCTGGATTTTTGTTTTAGATTCCGTCTCTCATAGTTGAAGTGTACCTATGATAAAAATTACAGACCTCTACATGCTTTGTAAGTAGGAAAACCTGCAAAATCGGCAGTGTATCAAATACTTGTTCTCCCCACTGTATATTTTTTTTTAAATAAAAAAACGAAACAGCCCTTATTTTAAGTGTTTCTAAAATCCCCTATGGGGAAAAATGATATGTCTGCAACAAAAGTTCAACATTCACCTTCTGCGACCATTTCTGTCAAACCGTCTATTCAAGCAACACACATAAAGCAACGCGGCTTCCATTGGAAATGAATGTATTTGCCTCAGCTACATTAGGGTGTGGGCGTCAGCCACATTAGGGTGTGGGCGTCAGCTACACTAGGGTGTGGGCGTCAGCTACACTAGGGTGTGGGCGTCAGCCACACTAGGGTGTGGGCCTCAGCCACACTAGGGTGTGGGCGTCAGCCACACTAGGGTGTGGGCGTCAGCCACACTAGGGTGTGGGCCTCAGCCACACTAGGGTGTGGGCCTCAGCCACATTAGGGTGTGGGCGTCAGCCACATTAGGGTGTGGGCCTCAGCCACATTAGGGTGTGGGCCTCAGCCACATTAGGGTGTGGGCCTCAGCCACATTAGGGTGTGGGCCTCAGCCACATTAGGGTGTGGGCGTCAGCCACATTAGGGTGTGGGCGTCAGCCACATTAGGGTGTGGGCCTCAGCCACATTAGGGTGTGGGCCTCAGCCACATTAGGGTGTGGGCCTCAGCCACATTAGGGTGTGGGCCTCAGCCACATTAGGGTGTGGGCCTCAGCCACATTAGGGTGTGGGCGTCAGCCACATTAGGGTGTGGGCCTCAGCCACATTAGGGTGTGGGCCTCAGCCACATTAGGGTGTGGGCCTCAGCCACATTAGGGTGTGGGCCTCAGCCACATTAGGGTGTGAGGGTCAGCCACATTAGGGTGTGGGCGTCAGCCACATTAGGGTGTGGGCGTCAGCCACATTAGGGTGTGGGCGTCAGCTACATTAGGGTGTGGGCCTCAGCCACATTAGGGTGTGGGCCTCAGCCACATTAGGGTGTGGGCCTCAGCTACATTAGGGTGTGAGGGTCAGCTACATTAGGGTGTGGGCCTCAGCCACACTAGGGTGTGGGCCTCAGCCACACTAGGGTGTGGGCCTCAGCCACACTAGGGTGTGGGCCTCAGCCACATTAGGGTGTGGGCCTCAGCCACATTAGGGTGTGGGCCTCAGCCACATTAGGGTGTGGGCCTCAGCCACATTAGGGTGTGGGCCTCAGCCACATCAGGGTGTGGGCCTCAGCCACATCAGGGTGTGGGCCTCAGCCACATCAGGGTGTGGGCCTCAGCCACATCAGGGTGTGGGCCTCAGCCACATTAGGGTGTGGGCCTCAGCCACATCAGGGTGTGGGCCTCAGCCACATCAGGGTGTGGGCCTCAGCCACATCAGGGTGTGGGCCTCAGCCACATCAGGGTGTGGGCCTCAGCCACATCAGGGTGTGGGCCTCAGCCACATCAGGGTGTGGGCCTCAGCCACATTAGGGTGTGGGCCTCAGCCACATTAGGGTGTGGGCCTCAGCCACATTAGGGTGTGGGCCTCAGCTACATTAGGGTGTGGGCCTCAGCTACATTAGGGTGTGGGCCTCAGCTACATTAGGGTGTGGGCCTCAGCTACATTAGGGTGTGGGCCTCAGCTACATTAGGGTGTGAGGGTCAGCTACATTAGAAAAACGACTGTCTCTGTAGAATTAAGGTCACTAATTAGTAAGGAACTGCCCTCACCTGGTTGTCAAGGTCTTAATGTCTAAATGTAAAGGAAAAACCAAAAGTCTGCAGACAGTAGGACCTCCATGGAATGAGTTTGAAACCCCTCTGTTAAGGTTCCAATTTAGGTTAAAGCAGGGTTTCCCAAACTCGGTGCACGTCTTGTTTTTTAAACATTTGAATCGGCTGTGTAGTGTTACGGCAACAACCAAAACGCGCACAGAGTTTGGGAAACCCTGGGTTATTAATGTTGGGGGGAGGGTTAGCTAACATTAAGGTTAGGGGAAGGGTTAGCTAACATTAAGGTTAGGGGGAGGGTTAGCTAACATTAAGGTTAGGGGGAGGGTTAGCTAACATTAAGGTTAGGGGAAGGGTTAGCTAACATTAAGGTTAGGGGAAGGGTTAGCTAACATTAAGGTTAGGGGAAGGGTTAGCTAACATTAAGGTTAGGGGAAGGGTTAGCTAACATTAAGGTTAGGGTTGGAGGAAGGGTTAGCTAATATTAAGGTTAGGGGGAGGGTTAGCTAACATTAAGGTTAGGGGAAGGGTTAGCTAACATTAAGGTTAGGGGAAGGGTTAGCTAACATTAAGGTTAGGGTTGGAGGAAGGGTTAGCTAATAATAGGGTTAGGGGAAGGGTTAGCTAACATTAAGGTTAGGGGAAGGGTTAGCTAACATTAAGGTTAGGGGAAGGGTTAGCTAACATTAAGGTTAGGGGAAGGGTTAGCTAACATTAAGGTTAGGGTTGGAGGAAGGGTTAGCTAACATTAAGGTTAGGGGAAGGGTTAGCTAACATTAAGGTTAGGGTTGGAGGAAGGGTTAGCTAACATTAAGGTTAGGGGAAGGGTTAGCTAACATTAAGGTTAGGGGGAGGGTTAGCTAACATTAAGGTTAGGGGAAGGGTTAGCTAACATTAAGGTTAGGGGAAGGGTTAGCTAACATTAAGGTTAGGGGAAGGATTAGCTAACATTAAGGTTAGGGTTGGGGGAAGGGTTAGCTAACATTAAGGTTAGGGTTGGGGGAAGGATTAGCTAACATTAAGGTTAGGGGAAGGGGGAAGGGTTAGCTAACATTAAGGTTAGGGTTAGGGGAAGGATTAGCTACCATTAAGGTTAGGGTTGGGGGAAGGGTTAGCTAACATTAAGGTTAGGGTTGGGGGAAGGATTAGCTAACATTAAGGTTAGGGGAAGGGTTAGCTAACATTAAGGTTAGGGTTGGGGGAAGTGTTAGCTAACATTAAGGTTATGTGAAGGGTTAGCTAACATTAAGGTTAGGGTTAGGGGAAGGATTAGCTAACATTAAGGTTAGGGTTGGGGTTGGGGGAAGGGTTAGCTAACATTAAGGTTAGGGGAAGGGGATGGTTTATTTAACATTAAGGTTAGGGTTAGGGGAAGGATTAGCTAACATTAAGGTTAGGGTTGGGGGAAGGGTTAGCTAACATTAAGGTTGGGGGAAGGGTTAGCTAACATTAAGGTTGGGGTTGGGGGAAGGGTTAGCTAACATTAAGGTTAGCTAACATTAAGGTTGGGGGAAGGGTTAGCTAACATTAAGGTTAGGGTTGGGGGAAGGGTTAGCTAACATTAAGGTTATGTGAAGGGTTAGCTAACATTAAGGTTGCGGGGGGTTAACGGTTTAATGTACTGAACATTAGTGGTTCTATGAGCAAACCTCTGCAGCAATGCTGGCAGCACTCATACGTCTATCTCCCAATGACAACCTCTTGGATATGACGCTGAGCACGTGCACTCAACTTCTTTGGTCGACCATGGTGAGGCCTGTTCTGAGTGGAACCTGTCCAGTTAAACCGCTGTATGGTCTTGGCCACCGTGCTGCAGCTCAGTTTCAGGGTCTTGGCAATCTTCTTATAGCCCAGGCCATCTTTATGTAGAGCAACAATTCTTTTTTTCAGATCCTCAGAGAGTTCTTTGCCATGTTGAACTTCCAGTGACAAGTCAGTATGAGGGAGTGTGAGAGCGATGACACCAAATTTAACACACCTGCTCCCCATTCACACCTGAGACCTTGTAACACTAACGAGTCACATGACACTGGGGAGGGAAAATGGCTAATTGGGCCCAATTTGGACATTTTCACTTACGGTGTATTCACTTTTGTTGCTAGCGGTTTAGACATTAATGGCTGTGTGTTGAGTTATTTTGAGGGGACAGCAAATGTACACTGTTATACAAGCTGTACACTTCACTACTTTAGCAAAGTGTAATTTCTTCAGTGTTGTCACATGAAAAGATATACTCAAATATTTTTTTTTAAATGTGAGGGGTGTACTCACTTTTGTGATATACTGTATGTATGTTTGTATATACTCACTGTATGTTACGTCTAGTCACTGAGACCAGGCTGCAACTAGAAAAGGAAAACATGAAATGACACCCCCAGGAAACGTTAGAACATCGCTCAGAGACGCACAAAAAACAATAACATTCAAAATGGGTGAATCTTTCCTTTACAAACTGTCAAATCTGTGAGCTAACTTGGGACAAATAAAATACTACAACGTGGTCAATTCAGAAGCACGAGTAAGAATTATATAGAAAATGACGTTGTTCAATAAAATACATTTCTATTGGGAAGTGACAGACGCTGTCTACTGTGTGAGCACTAGTTCTTAAAGTGAGGGGTTAATTCCTAATGGTTATATCGGGCTCCATTTGTAGACTTCAAAGACAACTTTGGTAGTATTATTAACCTTAAAACATATTGTTTCTGGTAGGCCACAGAATTAAAGAAGGGCTGTTTCTCTGAACCTCAGGTAGACGGCTAAAACAAGCAAGTTTCTCTCAGTGACTTCCTTTGCCGCCTGCTACAGAATCACACAGTGTTCAGATACTACAATAATAATCAGGGTCCTCTGTCCTTGTACCTCCAGTCTGGCGTCAATCACTATCAACGGATTGGAGGTTAACCCATAACATTCTGATTCAAGTCTAATGACCATCAACCCAAATGTCACAAACAGAACAGTGGAAAGGGAACATATTTAAATACGATAAATATTGTTTTAATCTCTAAATGATTATGAACTTTATTAATTTTAAATATTCCCGGTACACAGTCAATTCAGGAAGTGAATTTAAATTCCAATTCATTTTAAAGGATGAGAGAGATAGAGAAAAATAGAGGGAGGGGTCTGACTGGACGGGTCCTTAAAAAGGAGTTGAGGGAGAGGTAGAACTCAACTCACAGGCAGGACAGAGAGAGAGAGACCCAGTGAAGACCTTTGAAGATCTCTGAAGAAGTGAAGCTACAACTGAAGACTTCAGAAGGTGAGATTTCTGTTCATCTAATACTGTACCTGACTGCGTCCCAACTGACCTCCTATTCCCTTTGTAGTGAGCTACTTTAGACAAGGGCCCATAGGGCATATGTAGCTCTGGTCAAAAGTAGTGCACTACATAGGGAAAAGGGTTCCATTTGGAAACTAGGTACTAGGGACACAAAAGGGTGAACGTTTTGGACCGAGTTCAGGAACTGCTGCGCTAAGGAATTCAAGTCCTCTGCCTAAACTCAGGTATCATGTTTTCTACCAATTGCAGTAGAGTAGCCTAGGACACAGGAATATGTACGACAGCTTGGGGTCCCCAGGACCGAGTTTGGAAAACGCTGCCTTAGCAGTTGCATGAGTTATGTACCAAACAGGGTTTCCCTGACCTCCCAAGTCCCCCCTGCCGTTCCACTGATTTGATAAATGGTCAACTAAATCACCAAGCCGTTCATTAGTTGAATCTGCTCTGATGTGATGATAGTACTGGAATACATTTGATAGGTGGAATGGCTGGAGGCTCCAAAAGGGTCCTTCATAGGAGAACCATTTTTGGTTCCAGGTAGAACCCTTTTGGGGTCCATGTAGAACCCTCTGTGGAAAGGCTGGGGGTTCTTTGAGGCGTCAGGGAAATGCTACACTCCCCTACACTCTGAAGTACTCACTGAATTTGTCTTGACGGCTTCTCTCTCTCTCTCTCTCTGTCTCTCTCTTTCTCTCTCTTTCTCTCTCTGTCTCTCTCTCTCTCTCCCCTCTCGTTGTCTCTCTCTCTCTCTCCCCTCTCGTTGTCTCTCTCTCTCTCTCTCCCCTCTCGTTGTCTCTCTCTCTCTCTCTCCCCTCTCGTTGTCTCTCTCTCTCTCTCCCCTCTCGTTGTCTCTCTCTCTCTCTCCCCTCTCGTTCTCTCTCTCTCTCTCTCTCTCTCTCTCTCTCTCTCTCTCTCTCTCTCTCTCTCTCTCTCTCTCTCTCTCTCTCTCTCTCTCTCTCTCTCTCTCTCTCTCCCTGTATATCTCTCTCTCCCCTCTCGTTGCCTCTCTCTCTCCCCTCTCGTTGCCTCTCTCTCTCTCTCTCTCTCCCCTCTCGTTGCCTCTCTCTCTCTCTCTCCCCTCTCGTTGCCTCTCTCTCTCTCTCTCTCTCTCTCTCTCTCTCTCTCTCTCTCTCTCTCTCTCTCTCTCTCTCTCTCTCTCCCCTCTCGTTGCCTCTCTCTCTCTCTCTCTCTCTCTCTCTCTCTCTCTCCTCTCTCTCTCTCTCTCTCTCCCCTCTCGTTGTCTCTCTCTCTCTCTCTCCCCTCTCGTTGTCTCTCTCTCTCTCTCTCCCCTCTCGTTGTCTCTCTCTCTCTCTCCCTCTCGTCTCTCTCTCTCTCTCTCTCTCTCTCTCTCTCTCTCTCTCTCTCTCTCTCTCTCTCTCTCTCTCTCTCTCTCTCTCTCTCTCTCTCTCTCTCTCTCTCTCTCTCTCTCTCTCTCTACCTGTATATCTCTCTCTCCCCTCTCGTTGCCTCT
The DNA here is from genome assembly GCF_045679555.1 of Salvelinus alpinus. Taxonomy (NCBI): domain Eukaryota; kingdom Metazoa; phylum Chordata; class Actinopteri; order Salmoniformes; family Salmonidae; genus Salvelinus; species Salvelinus alpinus. The sequence continues at coordinate 36,586,717 of NC_092116.1, read as the reverse complement.
CTCTCTCCCCCTCTCGTTGCCTCTCTCTCTCCCCTCTCGTTGCCTCTCTCTCTCTCTCTCTCTCTCTCCCTCTCGTTGCCTCTCTCTCTCTCTCTCCCCTCTCGTTGCCTCTCTCTCTCTCTCTCTCTCTCTCTCTCTCTCTCTCTCCCCTCTCGTTGCCTCTCTCTCTCTCTCTCCCCTCTCGTTGCCTCTCTCTCTCTCTCTCTCTCTCTCTCTCTCTCTCTCTCTCTCTCTCTCTCTCTCTCTCTCTCTCTCTCTCTCTCTCTCTCTCTACCTGTATATCTCTCTCTCCCCTCTCGTTGCCTCTCTCTCTCCCCTCTCGTTGCCTCTCTCTCTCTCTCTCTCTCCCCTCTCGTTGCCTCTCTCTCTCTCTCTCCCCTCTCGTTGCCTCTCTCTCTCTCTCTCTCTCTCTCTCTCTCTCTCTCTCTCTCTCTCTCTCTCTCTCTCTCTCTCTTTCTCACTATCTTTCTCTCTCTCAGGAGACTATCACCATGCCGATGTTCACCACCCTTCTGCTTCTCAGCGCTGTCTTTGCTCTGGGAGATGCAAGCCGTAGAAGAGGTATTCTGACCAAAGGTTTTGGTGACCTGTTCACACACATCAGATTCAATTTGATGTTATTGTTGAGACCTTAACCCAACACCTAGTGACCTAGGTTTTGGTTTAACAGTCACTGGACCCCGAGCTCCTGGTTGGGGCTCCCGTCGTATTCGCTAAAATATAATTCTATATAGATCTGTTGTGGATTCATAGTTCTGAAACTGATCTAGGACTCTATTCAATCCGGTTCGTTCAGTTAGAAATTTAAAGGCAATGTTTCCTCTTTAGCAGAGACAGCATTCACGCTGCATGCATACTGCTTCATCTGAAATCACCTTTAAACTTCTGGAATCTGTAACGCTGATTGAATGGATCCCAAAGTCTTTTAAAAATTGCGTTTTCTCAATATTCCCTCTCTCTTTGTCTCTCTTTTGTTGTAGAGCATCGGCATCATCGCTGTGACTCGGAGGAAATCATTCCTCCTCCAAAAGATCCCTATGACTCAGAGGAAAACAGTTCTTCCTCGGAGGAACACATTCATCCTCCGAAAGATCGGTCTGACTCAGAGGAACACATTCATCCTCCGAAAGATCGGTCTGACTCAGAGGAACACATTCATCCTCCGAAAGATCGGTCTGACTCAGAGGAACACATTCCTCCCCGGAAAGGTGAGAAACATGGAGAACCTGATATGCAAACTGCCGACCGGTAAAATGACAGTTTATGTTACAAAACAAGCAAAAGTAGTATAGAGAATCATTGTACAATCTAAACTGCTGTGAAATATATTTTCAATAACTACAAATATTATATGTTCAGCTGTTCGAAGCCGAAAGAAGAAAACACAAAAAAACCTAAATGTTATAATGGGAAGCATGGACATAGATCTACCGCTTCAATGAGAATTACAGATCTATAACACACATTTCTATGCGAATTTGTTCATGTTGCCCGAAAAGTTACTTTTCAAAGGGAATCGGTAATTTTTCAACAACACACGGTTAGCGGTTGGTGTGTTGCTCAGTAACATCACAGCTGGAACGCACTTTTAACGGATCAGATTGTCTGGTGGGAACAAACCATTTCATAATATTATATATATAATATTATTATTATTATAATATTCAAAATATTTCATAATGTTATCTAATATGTTCTCTCCACCCTACAGAGTGTCATCGCAGAGTCTGCCCAAAAGGCTGGCACAGATATAAGAAACACTGCTATCACTACTTCCCCTTCATGTCCACATGGCCAGAGGCAGAGGTACCTGGATGTCTGCTGTACATAATTCAGATTATCTGTGTGCATGATTTTAAGTATTGGTGGTTTAATGAGAGATCAGCAGTTGAGAATCTGGTAGCAGTGATGGAATTGAAGGATCTTGGACACTGGCCAGCCGGGTTAGTAGACGGCAATTTCTACTAGCCAGGGTCCAAAATGTGCCATGGGATAATGGAAAAGACAATAATTGACCTGCATCTTATGCTAGTTGGACACATTTTCTAGAAGCCTGATCTGAAAAGCACTATAGTTGGGGTAGTGGGGATGCTATTTCCATCCCTGTCTGGTGACCATACAGGGTTGCAGTTGACTGTAGGTTTAATCTGTGTTCAACAGGGTTGAGAAACTATATCATGATGTGCTATTCCTTCTAATTATCTTTATATTCTACCTCTGTTTCTCTCTCTCCCCTGTCTATCTCTCCCTTCTCTCTGTGTATCTCTCTCTCTCACCTCTGTCTGTCTGTCTGTCTGTCTGTCTGTCTGTCTGTCTGTCTGTCTGTCTGTCTGTCTGTCTGTCTGTCTGTCTGTCTGCCTCTCTCTCTCTCTGCCTCTCTCTCTCTCTGCCTCTCTCTCTCTGCCTCTCTCTCTCTCTGCCTCTCTCTCTCCAGAGGAAATGTTTGCATTTGAGAGGTAACCTGGCTTCAGTGCACAGCCTTCCCCAGTATCGTTTCCTTCAGTCTGTCATCAGGAAGAGTACCAAGAAATTCCAGCGCACCTGGATTGGAGCCAACGATGCCATCAAGGTCAGAAGCACCGTCTGTTGAACACTCCTGAAACATATAAGATGCATTGATTATTGATTCTTGAACCTATGAAGGTCTGGTGGTGCCTTAACCCACAGATCAGTTTGTTTTCAAAGCTTGTTATCTAATATTACAAACACTGTCTAGCTTCAAGCCATGGTTAAATCATGCTTATCTCATATATGGTCAGTCCTGGTATCCATAACTCTGTCTAGGAATCTGAGTGGTTACATTTCTCCAGGCCCATCCCTCAGCTTTTTAAATTCCCAGATTTCCTCTTTAAAGACAGTAATTACAGGGTGTATATATAGTGTTAACTGTCTGCTGGTGATGCATCGTCCTGTGTGCTCTGTAGGAGGGTCTTTGGCTGTGGAGCGACGGGTCCAGGTTTATCTACCAGAACTGGGCCCCGGGTCAACCCTCTAACTCCGACCACTTTGTTGTGAATGACAACTCGAACAGCCGGGAGCATTGTATGGAGATGAACTATGGAGGTACAATCCTGTCTCCAGACTAGTTTCCAGACTAGTCTCCTGATCATTATACATCAAACATTTGGATAGTAGTAAAATACATCTTAAAAGGGAATTTGTTCCTTTTCTAGCTACATATTTATAAAACAAAAATAATTCCTACCTTTCTCTGTTTCTCTCTTTCCCAGCTTCCCGCGGTCAGAATGATTCCCCCTGCTGGAACAAACGTCCCTTCCTGTGTTCCAGAAAGCTGTGATGTCCACATTTTGGGAGAGACAACATTGGAGAAGCTCTCTGGCATTTGAGATTGTTTTAAATAAATGCACCGTCTGCAATGTTACCTTTTGTTCAGTGGTCATTTATACAAAACACCAGCTGGGTCCAACTGTGAAACTCTGTAGTGTGAAGTACCAAATAACATCTTTGGTAAATTAAATGTTAAACAGTTGCATCTCACCAATTGATGTAAATCACCATCATCATCATCATCATCATCATCATCATCATCATCATCATCATCATCATCATCATCATCACTACCTTCTTCATGTTTAAAGTTCAATGAGGGGATGAAAAAATAGTGATTCATGATGTTTTCAAATTGCTTACACACATTTCTTACACCTGTAAAATCATCTCCGATCTCCATGTGCATAGGATGTAAGGTCTCAGGTAAGGGGTCAGGGTCAGGGTTAACGGTGACTGTACTATAGTCCACTCCAGCCAAACTAGAGGTTAGATTTAGAATGAGGTCAGGGTTAACGGTTTAATGTACTGAACATTAGTGGTTCTATGAGCAAATACTGCCACCTGGTGGCCATTCAGCAGTCCTAAAAACACACACACACACACACACACACACACACACACACACACACACACACACACACACACACACACACACACACACACACACACACACACACACACACACACACACACTACTGTTGCTTCTGTATGGTATTCAATGACAGGAGTGGTCTGCTATAGTTGACAGAAAGGAGGAGAGGAGAGGTAGGCAACATTAGTAAAATATAATGTATTAGAATGAATGAAGAGAACTTGATATTTCAGTTGCAGCCTCGTCTATATTTATTATTATATTACAGCCAACTCAGAGAGTCTGTAGTAGATTGGGTTTCCTTTCTCCTCCTGGAAACTAATTGTAGAAATACAGCTGATAGAACTGCACAACAACGTTGTTGATTAAATGATAAAACTGCACAACGTACACTACCGTTCAAAAGATTGGGGTCCCTTTGAAATGTCCTTGTTTTTTAAAAAGAAATGCAATTTTTTTTTGTCCATTAAAAAAAACATCAAATTGATCAGAAAGTGTAGACATTGTTAATGGAGTCGCCTCTCCACTGTTGACGTTGAGACTGGTGTTTTGCGGGTACTATTTAACGAAGCTGCCAGTTGAGGACTTGTGAGTCATCTGTTTCTCAAAGTAGACACTCTAATGTACTTGTCCACTTGCTCAGTTGTGCACTGGGGCCTCCCACCCCTCTTTCTATTCTGGTTAGAGACAGTTTGCGCTGTTCTGTGAAGGGAGTAGTACACAGCGTTGTACGAGATCTTCAGTTTCTTGGCAATTTCTCGTATGGAATAGCCTTCATTTCTCAGAACAAGAATAGACTAACGGGTTTCAGAAGAAAGGTCTTGTTTCTGGCCATTTTGAGCCTGTAATCAAACCCACAAATGCTGATGCTCCAGATACTCAACTAGTCTAAAGAAGGCCAAATGTATTGCTTCTTTAATCAGAACAACAGTTTTCAGCTGTGCTAACATCATTGCAAAAGGGCTTTCTAATGATCAATTTTCCTTTTAACATGATAAACTTGGATTAGCTAACACAACGTGCCATTGGAACACAGGAGTGAGGGTTGCTGATAATGGGCCTCTGTACGCCTATGTAGATATTCCATAAAAAATCTGCCATTTCCAGCTACAATAGTCATTTACAACATTAACAATGTCTACACTGTATTTCTGATCAATTTGATGTTATTTTAATGGACAATTTTTTTTTGCTTTTCTTTCAAAAACAAGGACATTTCTAAGTGACACCAAACTTTTGAACGGAAGTGTACGTTGTTGATTAGTTGATAAAACTGTACACATACGTTGTTAATGAGCTGATAACAATGTACAAATAGTAGCAACAGTAGTGTGTGTCGTTGTTTTATTAGTATAGGGCTGTATGTGTTGTTGTTTTATTAGTAGTATAGGGCTGTATGTGTAGTTGTATTAGTAGTATAGGGCTGTGGGTGTAGTTGTATTAGTAGTAGAGGGCTGTGGGTGTAGTTGTATTAGTAGTATAGGGCTGTATGTGTAGTTGTGTTACATTTACATTTACATTTAAGTCATTTAGCAGACGCTCTTATCCAGAGCGACTTACAAATTGGTGCATTCACCTTATGATATCCAGTGGAACAACCACTTTACAATAGTGCATCTAACTCTTTTAAGGGGGGGGGGGGGGGTTAGAAGGATGACTTTATCCTATCCTAGGTATTCCTTAAAGAGGTGGGGTTTCAGGTGTCTCCGGAAGGTGGTGATTGACTCCGCTGACCTGGCGTCGTGTTAGTAGTATAGGGCTGTGTGTGTAGTTGTATTAGTAGTATAGGGCTGTGTGTGTAGTTGTATTAGTTGTATAGGGCTGTGTGTGTAGTTGTTTTATTAGTATAGGGCTGTATGTGTAGTTGTATTAGTTGTATAGGGCTGTGTGTGTAGTTGTATTAGTAGTATAGGGCTGTGTGTGTAGTTATATTAGTTGTATAGGGCTGTATGTGTAGTTGTATTAGTAGTAGAGGGCTGTGTGTGTAGTTGTATTAGTAGTATAGGGCTGTGTGTAGTTGTATTAGTTGTATAGGGCTGTGTGTGTAGTTGTTTTATTAGTATAGGGCTGTGTGTGTAGTTGTATAAGTAGTATAGGGCTGTGTGTAGTTGTATTAGTAGTATAGGGCTGTGTGTGTAGTTGTATTAGTAGTATAGGGCTGTGTGTGTAGTTGTATTAGTAGTATAGGGCTGTGTGTGTAGTTGTATTAGTTGTATAGGGCTGTGTGTGTAGTTGTATTAGTAGTATAGGGCTGTGTGTAGTTGTATTAGTAGTATAGGGCTGTGTGTAGTTGTATTAGTAGTATAGGGCTGTGTGTGTAGTTGTATTTGTAGTATAGGGCTGTGCGTAGTTGTATTAGTAGTATAGGGCTGTGTGTGTAGTTGTTTTATTAGTATAGGGCTGTGTGTAGTTGTATTAGTAGTATAGGGCTGTGTGTAGTTGTATTAGTTGTATAGGGCTGTGTGTGTAGTTGTATTAGTAGTATAGGGCTGTGTGTGTAGTTGTATTAGTAGTATAGGGCTGTGTGTGTAGTTGTTTTATTAGTATAGGGCTGTGTATGTAGTTGTATTAGTAGTATAGGGCTGTGTGTATAGTTGTATTAGTTGTATAGGGCTGTGTGTGTAGTTGTATTAGTAGTATAGGGCTGTGTGTGTAGTTGTATTAGTAGTATAGGGCTGTGTGTGTAGTTGTATTAGTTGTATAGGGCTGTGTGTAGTTGTATTAGTAGTATAGGGCTGTGTGTGTAGTTGTATTAGTAGTATAGGGCTGTGTGTAGTTGTATTAGTAGTATAGGGCTGTGTGTAGTTGTATTAGTAGTATAGGGCTGTATGTGTAGTTGTATTAGTAGTATAGGGCTGTGTGTGTAGTTGTTTTATTAGTATAGGGCTGTGTGTCTAGTTGTATTAGTAGTATAGGGCTGTGTGTGTAGTTGTTTTATTAGTATAGGGCTGTGTGTGTAGTTGCTTTATTAGTATAGGGCTGTGTGTGTAGTTGTATTAGTAGTATAGGGCTGTGTGTGTCGTTGTATTAGTAGTATAGGGCTGTGTGTGTAGTTGTATTAGTAGTATAGGGCTGTATGTGTAGTTGTATTAGTTGTATAGGGCTGTGTGTGTAGTTGTTTTATTAGTACATGGCTGTATGTGAGGTTGTATTAGTAGTATAGGGCTGTGTGTGTAGTTGTATTAGTGGTATAGGGCTGTCTGTGTAGTTGTATTAGTAGTATAGGGCTGTATGTGTAGTTGTATTAGTTGTATAGGGCTGTGTGTGTAGTTCTATTAGTAGTATAGGGCTGTGTGTGTAGTTGTATTAGTAGTATAGGGCTGTGTATGTAGTTGTATTAGTAGTATAAAGCTGTGTGTGTAGTTGTTTTATTAGTAGTGTAGGGCTGTGTGTGTAGTTGTATTAGTAGTATAGGACTGTATGTGTAGTTGTATTAGTAGTATAGGGCTGTGTGTGTAGTTGTATTAGTAGTATAGGGCTGTGTATGTAGTTGTATTCGTAGTAGAGGGCTTTGTGTGTAGTTGTATTAGTAGTGTAGGGCTGTGTGTGTAGTTGTTTTATTAGTATAGGGCTGTGTGTGTAGTTGCTTTATTAGTATAGGGCTGTGTGTGTAGTTGTATTATTAGTATAGGGCTGTGTGTGTAGTTGTATTAGTAGTATAAGGCTGTGTGTAGTTGTTTTATTAGTATAGGGCTGTGTGTGTAGTTGTATTAGTAGTACAGGGCTGTGTGTGTAGTTGTTTTATTAGTATAGGGCTGTGTGTGTAGTTGTTTTATTAGTATAGGGCTGTGTGTGTAGTTGTATTAGTAGTATAGGGCTGTGTGTGTAGTTGTATTAGTAGTATAGGGCTGTATGTGTAGTTGTATTAGTAGTATAGGGCTGTATGTGTAGTTGATTTAGTAGTATAGGGCTGTGTATGTAGTTGTTCTATTAGTATAGGGCTGTGTGTGTAGTTGTTTTATTAGTATAGGGCTGTGTGTCTAGTTGTATTAGTAGTATAGGGCTCTGTGTGTAGTTGTTTTATTAGTATAGGGCTGTGTGTGTAGTTGCTTTATTAGTATAGGGCTGTGTGTGTCGTTGTATTAGTAGTATAGGGCTGTGTGTGTAGTTGTATTAGTAGTATAGGGCTGTGTGTGTAGTTGTTTTATTAGTATAGGGCTGTGTGTGTAGTTGTATTAGTAGTATAGGGCTGTGTGTGTAGTTGTATTAGTAGTATAGGGCTGTGTGTGTAGTTGTATTAGTAGTATAGGGCTGTGTGTGTAGTTGTATTAGTTGTATAGGGCTGTGTGTGTAGTTGTATTAGTAGTATAGGGCTGTGGGTGTAGTTGTATTAGTAGAATAGGGCTGTGTGTGTAGTTGTATTAGTAGTATAGGGCTGTGTGTAGTTGTATTAGTAGTATAGGGCTGTGTGTGTAGTTGTATTAGTAGTATAGGGCTGTGTGTGTCGTTGTATTAGTAGTATGGGGCTGTGTGTGTAGTTGTTTTATTAGAATAGGGCTGTGTGTGTAGTTGTTTTATTAGTATAGGGCTGTGTGTGTAGTTGTTTTATTAGTATAGGGCTGTGTGTGTAGTTGTTTTATTAGTATAGGGATGTGTGTTTAGTTGTATTAGTAGTATAGGGCTGTGTGTGTAGTTGTTTTATTAGTATAGGGCTGTGTGTGTAGTTGTATTAGTAGTATAGTGCTGTGTTTGTAGTTGCTTTAATAGTATAGGGCTGTGTGTGTAGTTGTATTAGTAGTATAGGGCTGTGTGTGTAGTTGTTTTATTAGTATAGGGCTGTGTGTGTAGTTGTATTAGTAGTATAGGGCTGTGTGTGTAGTTGTTTTATTAGTATAGGGCTGTGTGTGTAGTTGTTTTATTAGTATAGGGCTGTGTGTGTAGTTGTATTAGTAGTATAGGGCTGTATGTGTAGTTGTATTAGTAGTATAGGGCTGTGTGTGTAGTTGTATTAGTAGTATAGGGCTGTGTGTGTAGTTGTTTTATTAGTATAGGGCTGTGTGTGTAGTTGTTTTATTAGTATAGGGCTGTATGTGTAGTTGTATTAGTAGTATAGGGCTGTATGTGTAGTTGTATTAGTATAGGGCTGTGTGTGTAGTTGTTTTATTAGTATAGGGCTGTGTGTGTAGTTGTATTAGTAGTATAGGGCTGTGTGTGTAGTTGTATTAGTAGTATAGGGCTGTGTGTGTAGTTGTTTTATTAGTATAGGGCTGTTTGTGTAGTTGCTTTATTAGTATAGGGCTGTGTGTGTAGTTGTATTAGTAGTATAGGGCTGTATGTGTAGTTGTATTAGTAGTATAGGGCTGTGTGTGTAGTTGTATTAGTAGTATGTGGCTGTGTGTAGTTGTATTAGTAGTATGTGGCTGTGTGTGTAGTTGTATTAGTAGTGTAGGGCTGTGTGTGTAGTTGTATTAGTAGTATAGGGCTGTGTGTGTAGTTGTATTAGTAGTATAGGGCTGTGTGTGTAGTTGTATTAGTAGTATAGGGCTGTGTGTGTAGTTGTATTAGTAGAATAGGGCTGTGTGTGTAGTTGTATTCGTAGTATAGGGCTGTGTGTGTAGTTGTATTAGTAGTAGGGCTGTATGTGTAGTTGTATTCGTAGTATAGGGCTGTGTGTGTAGTTGTATTAGTAGTAGGGCTGTATGTGTAGTTGTATTAATAGTATAGGGCTGTGTGTGTAGTTGTGTTAGTAGTAGGGCTGTGTGTGTAGTTGTATTAGTAGTATAGGGCTGTGTGTGTAGTTGTGTTATTAGTATAGGGCAGTAGGTGTAGTTGTATTAGTGTTATAGGACTGTATTGTAGTTGTGTTATAAGTATGGGGCTGTGTGTGTAGTTGCATTAGTACTATAGGGCTGTGTGTAGATGTATTTGTAGTATACGACTGTAAGTGTAGTTTATGTAGTAGTGTGGGGCTGTATGTGTAGTTGTATTAGTGGTATAGGGCTGTTTGTGTAGTTGTATTAGTAGCAGTGGGCTGTTTTTGTAGTTGTATTGGTAGTATAGGGCTGTGTGTGTAGTTGTATTAGTAGTATAGGGCTGTCTGTGTAGTTGTATTATTAGTATAGGGCTGTATGTGTAGTTGTATTAGTAGTATAGGGCTGTGTGTGTAGTTGTATTAGTAGTATAGGGCTGTGTGTGTAGTTGTATTAGTAGAATAGGGCTGTGTGTGTAGTTGTATTAGTTGTATAGGGCTGTGTGTGTAGTTGTATTAGTTGTATAGGGCTGTGTGTGTAGTTGTATTATTAGTATAGGGCTGTGTGTGTAGTTGTATTAGTAGTATAGGGCTGTGTGTGTAGTTGTATTAGTAGAATAGTGCTGTGTGTGTAGTTGTATTAGTTGTATAGGGCTGTGTGTGTAGTTGTATTAGTTGTATAGGGCTGTGTGTGTAGTTGTATTATTAGTATAGGGCTGTGTGTGTAGTTGTATTAGTAGTATAGGGCTGTGTGTGTAGTTGTATTAGTAGTATAGGGCTGTGTGTGTAGTTGTATTGTAGTTGTATTAGTTGTATAGGGCTGTGTGTGTAGTTGTATTATTATTATAGGGCTGTGTGTGTAGTTGTATTAGTAGTATAGGGCTGTTAGTGTAGTTGTATTAGTAGTAGGGCTGTATGTGTAGTTGTATTAATAGTATAGGGCTGTGTGTGTAGTTGTGTTAGTAGTAGGGCTGTGTGTGTAGTTGTATTAGTAGTATAGGGCTGTGTGTGTAGTTGTGTTATTAGTATAGGGCAGTAGGTGTAGTTGTATTAGTGTTATAGGACTGTATTGTAGTTGTGTTATAAGTATGGGGCTGTGTGTGTAGTTGCATTAGTACTATAGGGCTGTGTGTAGATGTATTTGTAGTATACGACTGTAAGTGTAGTTTATGTAGTAGTGTGGGGCTGTATGTGTAGTTGTATTAGTGGTATAGGGCTGTTTGTGTAGTTGTATTAGTAGCAGTGGGCTGTTTTTGTAGTTGTATTGGTAGTATAGGGCTGTGTGTGTAGTTGTATTAGTAGTATAGGGCTGTCTGTGTAGTTGTATTATTAGTATAGGGCTGTATGTGTAGTTGTATTAGTAGTATAGGGCTGTGTGTGTAGTTGTATTAGTAGTATAGGGCTGTGTGTGTAGTTGTATTAGTAGAATAGGGCTGTGTGTGTAGTTGTATTAGTTGTATAGGGCTGTGTGTGTAGTTGTATTAGTTGTATAGGGCTGTGTGTGTAGTTGTATTATTAGTATAGGGCTGTGTGTGTAGTTGTATTAGTAGTATAGGGCTGTGTGTGTAGTTCTATTAGTAGTATAGGGCTGTGTGTGTAGTTGTATTAGTAGTATAGGGCTGTGTGTGTAGTTGTATTAGTAGAATAGTGCTGTGTGTGTAGTTGTATTAGTTGTATAGGGCTGTGTGTGTAGTTGTATTAGTTGTATAGAGCTGTGTGTGTAGTTGTATTATTAGTATAGGGCTGTGTGTGTAGTTGTATTAGTAGTATAGGGCTGTGTGTGTAGTTGTATTAGTAGTATAGGGCTGTGTGTGTAGTTGTATTGTAGTTGTATTAGTTGTATAGGGCTGTGTGTGTAGTTGTATTATTATTATAGGGCTGTGTGTGTAGTTGTATTAGTAGTATAGGGCTGTTAGTGTAGTTGTATTAGTAGTATAGGGCAGTAGGTGTAGTTGTATTAGTGTTATAGGACTGTATTGTAGTTGTGTTATAAGTATGGGGCTGTGTGTGTAGTTGCATTAGTACTATAGGGCTGTGTGTAGATGTATTAGTAGTATAGGGCTGTGTGTAGATGTATTAGTAGTATACGACTGTAAGTGTAGTTTATGTAGTAGTGTGGGGCTGTGTGTGTAGTTGTATTAGTAGTATTGGGCTGTGTGTAGTTGTATTTGTAGTATACGACTGTAAGTGTAGTTTATGTAGTAGTCTGGGGCTGTGTGTGTAGTTGTATTAGTAGTATAGGGCTGTTTGTGTAGTTGTATTAGTAGCAGTGGGCTGTTTTTGTAGTTGTATTGGTAGTATAGGGCTGTGTGTGTAGTTGTATTAGTAGAATAGGGCTGTGTGTGTAGTTGTATTAGTTGTATAGGGCTGTGTGTGTAGTTGTATTAGTAGTATGGGGCTGTATGTGTAGTTGTAATAGTGGTATAGGGCTGTTTGTGTGGTTGTATTAGTAGCAGTGGGCTGTTTTTGTAGTTGTATTGGTAGTATAGGGCTGTGTGTGTAGTTGTATTAGTAGTTGAGGGCTGTGTGTGTAGTTGTATTAGTAGTATAGGGCTGTGTGTGTAGTTGTTTTATTAGTATAGGGCTGTTTGTGTAGTTGCTTTATTAGTATAGGGCTGTGTGTGTAGTTGTATTAGTAGTATAGGGCTGTATGTGTAGTTGTATTAGTAGTATAGGGCTGTATGTGTAGTTGTATTAGTAGTATAGGGCTGTATGTGTAGTTGTATTCGTAGTATAGGGCTGTGTGTGTAGTTGTATTAGTAGTATGTGGCTGTGTGTGTAGTTGTGTTAGTAGTAGGGCTGTGTGTGTAGTTGTATTTGTATGATAGGGCTGTGTGTGTAGTTGTGTTATTAGTATAGGGCAGTAGGTGTAGTTGTATTAGTGTTATAGGACTGTATTGTAGTTGTGTTATAAGTATGGGGCTGTGTGTGTAGTTGCATTAGTACTATAGGGCTGTGTGTAGATGTATTTGTAGTATACGACTGTAAGTGTAGTTTATGTAGTAGTGTGGGGCTGTATGTGTAGTTGTATTAGTGGTATAGGGCTGTTTGTGTAGTTGTATTAGTAGCAGTGGGCTGTTTTTGTAGTTGTAGTGGTAGTATAGGGCTGTGTGTGTAGTTGTATTAGTAGTATAGGGCTGTCTGTGTAGTTGTATTATTAGTATAGGGCTGTATGTGTAGTTGTATTAGTAGTATAGGGCTGTGTGTGTAGTTGTATTAGTAGTATAGGGCTGTGTGTGTAGTTGTATTAGTAGAATAGGGCTGTGTGTGTAGTTGTATTAGTTGTATAGGGCTGTGTGTGTAGTTGTATTAGTTGTATAGGGCTGTGTGTGTAGTTGTATTATTAGTATAGGGCTGTGTGTGTAGTTGTATTAGTAGTATAGGGCTGTGTGTGTAGTTGTATTAGTAGTATAGGGCTGTGTGTGTAGTTGTATTAGTAGTATAGGGCTGTGTGTGTAGTTGTATTAGTAGAATAGGGCTGTGTGTGTAGTTGTATTAGTTGTATAGGGCTGTGTGTGTTGTTGTATTAGTTGTATAGGGCTGTGTGTGCAGTTGTATTATTAGTATAGGGCTGTGTGTGTAGTTGTATTAGTAGTACAGGGCTGTGTGTGTAGTTGTATTAGTAGTATAGGGCTGTGTGTGTAGTTGTATTAGTAGTATGTGGCTGTGTGTGCAGTTGTGTTAGTAGTAGGGCTGTGTGTGTAGTTGTATTTGTATGATAGGGCTGTGTGTGTAGTTGTGTTATTAGTATAGGGCAGTAGGTGTAGTTGTATTAGTGTTATAGGACTGTATTGTAGTTGTGTTATAAGTATGGGGCTGTGTGTGTAGTTGCATTAGTACTATAGGGCTGTGTGTAGATGTATTTGTAGTATACGACTGTAAGTGTAGTTTATGTAGTAGAGTGGGGCTGTATGTGTAGTTGTATTAGTGGTATAGGGCTGTTTGTGTAGTTGTATTAGTAGCAGTGGGCTGTTTTTGTAGTTGTATTGGTAGTATAGGGCTGTGTGTGTAGTTGTATTAGTAGTATAGGGCTGTCTGTGTAGTTGTATTATTAGTATAGGGCTGTATGTGTAGTTGTATTAGTAGTATAGGGCTGTGTGTGTAGTTGTATTAGTAGTATAGGGCTGTGTGTGTAGTTGTATTAGTAGAATAGGGCTGTGTGTGTAGTTGTATTAGTTGTATAGGGCTGTGTGTGTAGTTGTATTAGTTGTATAGGGCTGTGTGTGTAGTTGTATTATTAGTATAGGGCTGTGTGTGTAGTTGTATTAGTAGTATAGGGCTGTGTGTGTAGTTGTATTAGTAGTATAGGGCTGTGTGTGTAGTTGTATTAGTAGTATAGGGCTGTGTGTGTAGTTGTATTAGTAGAATAGGGCTGTGTGTGTAGTTGTATTAGTTGTATAGGGCTGTGTGTGTTGTTGTATTAGTTGTATAGGGCTGTGTGTGCAGTTGTATTATTAGTATAGGGCTGTGTGTGTAGTTGTATTAGTAGTACAGGGCTGTGTGTGTAGTTGTATTAGTAGTATAGGGCTGTGTGTGTAGTTGTATTAGTAGTATAGGGCTGTGTGTGTAATTGTATTAGTTGTATAGGGCTGTGTGTGTAGTTGTATTATTAGTATAGGGCTGTGTGTGTAGTTGTATTAGTAGTATAGGGCTGTGTTTGTAGTTGTATTAGTAGTATAGGGCTGTGTGTGTAGTTGTATTAGTAGTATAGGGCAGTAGGTGTAGTTGTATTAGTGTTATAGGACTGTATTGTAGTTGTGTTATAAGTATGGGGCTGTGTGTGTTGTTGCATTAGTACTATAGGGCTGTGTGTAGATGTATTTGTAGTATACGACTGTAAGTGTAGTTTATGTAGTAGTGTGGGGCTGTGTGTGTAGTTGTATTAGTAGTATTGGGCTGTGTGTAGTTGTATTTGTAGTATACGACTGTAAGTGTAGTTTATGTAGTAGTGTGGGGCTGTATGTGTAGTTGTATTAGTGGTATAGGGCTGTTTGTGTAGTTGTATTAGTAGCAGTGAGCTGTTTTTGTAGTTGTATTGGTAGTATAGGGCTGTGTGTGTAGTTGTATTAGTAGTATAGGGCTGTCTGTGTAGTTGTATTATTAGTATAGGGCTGTATGTGTAGTTGTATTAGTAGTATGGGGCTGTATGTGTAGTTGTATTAGTTGTATAGGGCTGTGTGTAGATGTATTAGTAGTATAGGGCTGTGTGTAGATGTATTAGTAGTATACGACTGTAAGTGTAGTTTATGTAGTAGTGTGGGGCTGTGTGTGTAGTTGTATTAGTAGTATAGGGCTGTGTGTAGTTGTATTTGTAGTATACGACTGTAAGTGTAGTTTATGTAGTAGTGTGGGGCTGTGTGTGTAGTTGTATTAGTAGTATAGGGCTGTTTGTGTAGTTGTATTAGTAGCAGTGGGCTGTTTTTGTAGTTGTATTGGTAGTTTAGGGCTGTGTGTGTAGTTGTATTAGTAGAATAGGGCTGTGTGTGTAGTTGTATTAGTTGTATAGGGCTGTGTGTGTTGTTGTATTAGTAGTATGGGGCTGTATGTGTAGTTGTATTAGTGGTATAGGGCTGTTTGTGTGGTTGTATTAGTAGCAGTGGGCTGTTTTTGTAGTTGTATTGGTAGTATAGGGCTGTGTGTAGTTGTGTTATAAGTATGGGGCTGTGTGTGTAGTTGCATTAGTACTATAGGGCTGTGTGTAGTTGTATTTGTAGTATAAGACTGTAAGTGTAGTTTATGTAGTAGTGTGGGGCTGTGTGTGTAGTTGTATTAGTAGCAGTGGGCTGTTTTTGTAGTTGTATTGGTAGTATAGGGCTGTGTGTGTAGTTGTATTAGTAGAATAGGGCTGTGTGTGTAGTTGTATTAGTTGTATAGGGCTGTGTGTGTAGTTGTATTAGTAGTATGGGGCTGTATGTGTAGTTGTATTAGTGGTATAGGGCTGTTTTTGTGGTTGTATTAGTAGCAGTGGGCTGTTTTTGTAGTTGTATTGGTAGTATTGGGCTGTGTGTAGTTGTATTAGTAGTATAGGGCTGTGTGTGTAGTTGTATTAGTAGTAGAGGGCTGTGTGTAGTTGTATTAGTAGTATAGGGTGGTATGTGTAGTTGTATTAGTAGTAGAGGGCTGTGTGTAGTTGTATTAGTAGTATAGGGCTGTCTGTGTAGTTGTATTAGTAGTATAGGGCTGTGTGTGTAGTTGTATTAGTAGTATAGGGCTGTGTGTAGTTGTATTAGTAGTATAGGGCTGTATGTGTAGTTGTATTAGTAGTAGAGGGCTGTATGTGTAGTTGTATTAGTAGTATAGGGCTGTGTGTGTAGTTGTGTTAGTAGTATAGGGCTGTCTGTGTAGTTGTATCAGTAGTATATGGCTGTGTGTGTAGTTGTATTAGTAGTATAGGGCGGTATGTGTAGTTGTATTAGTAGTATGGGGCTGTGTGTAGTTGTATTAGTAGTATGGGGCTGTATGTGTAGTTGTATTAGTAGTATAGGGCTGTGTGTGTAGTTGTATTAGTAGTATAGGGCTGTGTGTGTAGTTGTATTAGTAGTATAGGGCGGTATGTGTAGTTGTATTAGTAGTATAGGGCTGTATGTGTAGTTGTATTAGTAGTATAGGGCTGTATGTGTAGTTGTATTAGTAGTAGGGCTGTATATGTAGTTGTATTAGTAGTATAGGGCTGTGTGTGTAGTTGTATTAGTAGTATAGGGCTGTGTGTGTAGTTGTATTAGTAGTATAGGGCTGTATGTGTAGTTGTATTAGTAGTATAGGGCTGTGTGTGTAGTTGTATTAGTAATATAGGGCTGTATGTATAGTTGTATTAGTAGTATAGGGCTGTGTGTGTAGTTGTATTAGTAGTATAGGGCTGTGTGTAGTTGTATTAGTAGAATAGGGCTGTGGGTGTAGTTGTATTAGTAATATAGGGCTGTATGTGTAGTTGTATTAGTAGTATAGGGCTGTGTGTGTAGTTGTATTAGTAGAATAGGGCTGTGTGTGTAGTTGTATTAGTAGTATAGGGCTGTGTGTGTAGTTGTATTAGTAGTATAGGGCTGTGTGTAGTTGTATTAGTAGTATAGGGCTGTGTGTAGTTGTATTAGTAGTATAGGGCTGTGTGTGTAGTTGTATTAGTAGTATAGGGCTGTGTTTGTAGTTGTATTAGTAGTATAGGGCTGTGTGTGTAGTTGTATTAGTAGTATAGGGCAGTAGGTGTAGTTGTATTAGTGTTATAGGACTGTATTGTAGTTGTGTTATAAGTATGGGGCTGTGTGTGTTGTTGCATTAGTACTATAGGGCTGTGTGTAGATGTATTTGTAGTATACGACTGTAAGTGTAGTTTATGTAGTAGTGTGGGGCTGTGTGTGTAGTTGTATTAGTAGTATTGGGCTGTGTGTAGTTGTATTTGTAGTATACGACTGTAAGTGTAGTTTATGTAGTAGTGTGGGGCTGTATGTGTAGTTGTATTAGTGGTATAGGGCTGTTTGTGTAGTTGTATTAGTAGCAGTGAGCTGTTTTTGTAGTTGTATTGGTAGTATAGGGCTGTGTGTGTAGTTGTATTAGTAGTATAGGGCTGTCTGTGTAGTTGTATTATTAGTATAGGGCTGTATGTGTAGTTGTATTAGTAGTATGGGGCTGTATGTGTAGTTGTATTAGTTGTATAGGGCTGTGTGTAGATGTATTAGTAGTATAGGGCTGTGTGTAGATGTATTAGTAGTATACGACTGTAAGTGTAGTTTATGTAGTAGTGTGGGGCTGTGTGTGTAGTTGTATTAGTAGTATAGGGCTGTGTGTAGTTGTATTTGTAGTATACGACTGTAAGTGTAGTTTATGTAGTAGTGTGGGGCTGTGTGTGTAGTTGTATTAGTAGTATAGGGCTGTTTGTGTAGTTGTATTAGTAGCAGTGGGCTGTTTTTGTAGTTGTATTGGTAGTTTAGGGCTGTGTGTGTAGTTGTATTAGTAGAATAGGGCTGTGTGTGTAGTTGTATTAGTTGTATAGGGCTGTGTGTGTTGTTGTATTAGTAGTATGGGGCTGTATGTGTAGTTGTATTAGTGGTATAGGGCTGTTTGTGTGGTTGTATTAGTAGCAGTGGGCTGTTTTTGTAGTTGTATTGGTAGTATAGGGCTGTGTGTAGTTGTGTTATAAGTATGGGGCTGTGTGTGTAGTTGCATTAGTACTATAGGGCTGTTTGTAGTTGTATTTGTAGTATAAGACTGTAAGTGTAGTTTATGTAGTAGTGTGGGGCTGTGTGTGTAGTTGTATTAGTAGCAGTGGGCTGTTTTTGTAGTTGTATTGGTAGTATAGGGCTGTGTGTGTAGTTGTATTAGTAGAATAGGGCTGTGTGTGTAGTTGTATTAGTTGTATAGGGCTGTGTGTGTAGTTGTATTAGTAGTATGGGGCTGTATGTGTAGTTGTATTAGTGGTATAGGGCTGTTTTTGTGGTTGTATTAGTAGCAGTGGGCTGTTTTTGTAGTTGTATTGGTAGTATTGGGCTGTGTGTAGTTGTATTAGTAGTATAGGGCTGTGTGTGTAGTTGTATTAGTAGTAGAGGGCTGTGTGTAGTTGTATTAGTAGTATAGGGTGGTAAAATCAAATCTAGAGTCGGCTTTCTATTCCGCAACAAAGCCTCCTTCACTCACGCCGCCAAACTTACCCTAGTAAAACTGACTATCCTACCGATCCTCGACTTCGGCGATGTCATCTACAAAATAGCTTCCAATACTCTACTCAGCAAACTGGATGCAGTTTATCACAGTGCCATCCGTTTTGTTACTAAAGCACCTTATACGACCCACCACTGCGACCTGTATGCCCTAGTCGGCTGGCCCTCGCTACATGTTCGTCGTCAGACCCACTGGCTCCAGGTCATCTACAAGGCTATGCTAGGTAAAGTGCCGCCTTATCTCAGTTCACTGGTCACGATGGCTACACCCACCCGCAGCACGCGCTCCAGCAGGTGTATCTCACTGATCATCCCTAAAGCCAAAACCTCATTTGGACGCCTTTCCTTCCAGTTCTCTGCTGCCTGCGACTGGAACGAATTGCAAAAATCTCTGAAGTTGGAGACTTTT